>NC_083560.1:37820041-38120041 GCF_019925205.1 Metopolophium dirhodum
TTTTTGGTAAAATTGAGTGGATCCTAATTTTATTTTTTAACATGTTTGATTAAACTTTTCAGTAGATGAAATGTTATATGGATGATTGTTGTTGAGGGTTGGATGGTTACTTCTCTTATGTTTCGCTACAACCTATATTTTTAAGGATAGCCGCCACTGCACTAAGATGATGTGAATTAAAAACTTCAGTCAGTCATCGTGACAATACATTTCAAATTTCATTTTTTAAAACGTTTTTAACATTAACACTTTCCAATCGAATTACAGAAACCGCCGATAAAAGTGCAAAATATCAACTTGCATACATCAAAATATCAATATAGGTAACCAACCAAACCCTATAAGAAACAAACCAAAAATTGGACAAGACGACATAAAATTGACGCGAAAGACGAGCCGGTCGAATTCCAAGTCCGCGCCGAAAGACGGAAGACGTCGTCAGCGGAAGCGAAAAGCGGCGGCAAGTCGTCGTCGGAAGCGAAAAGCGGCAAAGCCGTCGAAGGTGTGCAGCGATCCCGTTGATCTTGGGCAAGCGGCCGCCGGTTGTACTATAGCTCCGTGACCGACGACCGGGGTGCCTGCCCAACGGTGTGCATCAAAACGGAACAGCATTGCGCGTGCGACCGGCCAGCCGGTGAAAACGCTGGCGCAGTACGTGTCACCGGGAAGAGCGGGAGGAAAGTGCTCATGTGGGCTGGACGCCGCTAGGCGAGATGACGCTGGACGACGACGAGCTGTCCGACCGGTCCATGTACGTCACGTGCCTGATGCCTGCTGCTCCAGACCGGCCAGCTGGTGCCGCCGATCACGAGGGTGACCGCCGCCGCGCCCGCTCAAGACGCTCCGGGACGTGATCGACAAGCGGCTGTTTCAAAGAAGGTCCAGGATCGAGTGCCGGAAGCGCAGGCTGTACGAGCGCGTGCGATACGAACACCCAGACCGCAGCATCGCGCAAAGGCCGTCCGACCTTACGGCCATATGTCAACGCCCAAAGAGGGAGCATATTCTGTTACGGCACTGCTTTTAGCACACTGGAGTGACTATTTTAGATAATATATTATGACGCAACTGGTATACAATATAGTAAAAATGAAAATAATATATACCTAAACACACATTTTTTTAAATATTTTTTTTTACATTTTCTATAATATTGATTTAAATTGTTTACTGTCGTGATAGGTATTAGTTTTAAACTTTAGGTGTTCGGTTTCGAGTTCGAAACTCGAATTAAGTTTGAAATTCTATAGTTAATACGCACTTGTATATTATGTTTTGAAACCTTCAAAATATTTCAAACTCAAAAAAAAATTCTAACACGTAATATACGTTTGGAACCAAAAAGTATTTCCAAGACCCGGTGTTTAGTAATACATTTTTTTTGTGTCTTTTGTCTATATGACTAATATACCTACCAATATTCTATACTAGTTTATTGTTTATAATCTGTGGACAGTCGGGATGATCATTTTTTATATTGCAATATTGTTATTTTTAATATCGATTATTTCTTGTGCCTTCGAATTATATATTATATACTTATATAAATTATTTTGGCTTTTGCACTATTTTTAGGTATCTTAGCGGAGGTTAGGATGAATGTATTGATTTAACAATGATGTGTGTGTTTTTTTTAAAAGTTAAAATTGTTTATTATGTCTGTCATCATGTCATCATTACAGTTTGCCCAATACACTGCTCCGATTTTTCTTCAACATTATCTTGTTCAACGGGAAAGTGA
This sequence comes from Metopolophium dirhodum, assembly GCF_019925205.1. NCBI lineage: Eukaryota > Metazoa > Arthropoda > Insecta > Hemiptera > Aphididae > Metopolophium > Metopolophium dirhodum. Next base: position 37,821,783 of record NC_083560.1, read on the forward strand.
ATATAGTTGGTGAATTCAGGAAAATACACAATTTATTAAATTTTTTTTATCCGATATTATTTATATAGGTTTAGATTATAAGTTCGTAGAACAATGGAAAATAATATTAGAAAAAAAAGATATATTGACGAAAAATGTCGTAACTAATGAAAATTAAATGTCGTATTAATTAGGGTACTAATTAATAATAATATAGTTAGCAACAATGTAGCAACATTTTTTTTTTTTTATTTGCTGATAATTTTATTTTATACAACGCTAGCGTACTTACTTTTTTTTCCAACCCAAAACTAAATAATTAAAAAAAATAATAATTATAAAAATATAAAATATTACCTGCATTCCGAACGATTATAAATCAATTAGAGTTAAAATTCGTCGCGAAAAGTGCGAAAACAGGATTTACACACAATAATGTTCATTTACTTCTCACACATTGACACAGTCAAAAATGTACATGTAATATGAAATGCCTAAACACTACCCCTTAAAAACATGGTATGCTCCAGCCCCCTTAAATGACATAATATTTCTTTCACTTACAATCACCATATTAAGGACAACCTCAGGCGGGTCGTGGGATTTCTATCAAGTTTCCAGCGGCTTAGCCAGTGGTTTTTTACTACGTAACTGGTCGGGTGACCATTTTTAGTCGTAATATATATTTTTTTGTTAGTAAAAAATGTTATGAACGTTATTTCTTTAAAACAAAAATTTTACCAACCATATGTTCATTTTATTATTTTGCGATACTTGATAACATTTAAAAATATTTTATTTATAATTATCAAGTACACAATGTATTAAATTTTTTTTTGATGTATCCTATTGTAACGCGATAACACTAAGAACACAATTTTATAAAATTTTGAAAAAAAAGCCTAAACGGATCTGATTTCCATGTACCCACTTACTATACGAACCTACATAAATTACAATTAAAAACTATAAATACGACAAATATGAAAACTAGATAGTATAATTTAATAAAGATTTTTAATACTTTTCTCTTTAATTATAAAATTTAAAAATTAAAGTTTTCTTATAATTATAAAATTAGTCATTGACAGTTAATTTTATTCACAAACATGATTCAGAGTGCAACTTCAGTCTCAAGAAGTTTATCTTTCCTAGTTGTGAAGTAGGTTCCATGAATGGGAACGGATTTGACGACCAGTAAACCTATAATTTACATATTTAATTAAATTTGATAATTAATATTACTACGATCAATAAAATGTATTGTAAAATTAATGTACATACTGTGTATGTATGTATGTAGGATACTCCGCATCTTTTAACAGCCTATCAGCAACATCATCAATATATATATATATATCACAGCTCATGCCAAACATTCTGACAGGTGAATTGTTTGGCAAAAAATCTTGTACAATAGTCTCGACTTCACAAATTATATGTGTGATAACTGCAGGATAGTGGCTTTCAATCCAAAAATGTGTGTAAACTCTAAAAACATAATAATAATAAAATATATGATGCAATGTTTTTAGTAAGTATTTGGAAAGTAAATATACATATTTAATGAGCAGAGTATTTTTTTAATTAAGATTTAATTTTATTATTAACATTGAAATCTAGCAATAAACATTACATGAAAACAACCGTTTAGTGTATAGTCACATCTACTAAACAACAACACATGGACCTGAAAGATATGTGTTATAAATATATGTAATATCATATGTAAAAATAAACGATTCATATTAACCTATGCCAAATAATTAAGGTGTACAACTTATTAGATTGTTACCAATATGAAATTTTAGGTGTTCAGAATGTTTCACATGTTTGCACACTTCAATAGAACTTTATTTTGTATTAAGTTGCCACTTACTCGCAATGTTCTATAAATACAGATCCAATTGTAATAAAAAATCAGATCAATAGTGACGTGAAGAGTTATTATAACTTTTTGTTTCTAAAAACAAATGTAGTTGATAACCGTATATTATTTATCAATTAGGTATGGGATTTGGTAAAATTACAGTAATTAAAGAAAAGTAATAATGTCAATGTAATTCCACTGAAATGTCTTATCCCTATACTGAGCTAAGTGATTCCTAATCGATTCAACCATACAATATAAATAGGTATTATTGATTTTGTATTAATAATTTTAATTATATTTTTTTACAACTTAATCTTATAATTATATAAAAATAAATTGTATTCATATTAGTAGCCAAAATAAGCAGACTTGGTACTTATTGGTTAAAAAAAATTCGGGAAAATCTTTTTTTTTTCAAGGATGGGGGGGTGTGGGGGGGCTGGCGAAACGGTCAAAAATAAAGAAAGAGGGATTGCTCGGTAAATATTGCCTTGCGAATTCCGTGCGTAGGCGTGCCAATTCATGCTAATCGCGTGCTAATTATTGGTTAAAAAAAACTCGGGAAAATCTTTTTTTTTCAAGGATGGGGGGGCTGGCGAAACGTTTCAACAGCCCCCCCCACAAAGTTTATTGATTATTTCTCATTAAATAGTGCCATGCAAATTATGATAATAGTCTTGCCAATTCATGCTAAATTGCATGCTAATTTTTAGTGAAAAAAAAATCCGAGATTTCAATTTTGGGGGGGGCTGAGTGGATCCTAATTTTATTTTTTAACATGTTGATTAAACTTTTCAGTAGATGAAATGTTATATGGATGATTGTTGTTGAGGGTGGATGGTTACTTCTTATGTTTTTGCTACACCTATATATTTAAGGATAGCCACCACTGCACTAAGATGATGTGAATTTAAAAACTGCAGTCAGTCATCGTGACAATACATTTTCAAATTTCATTTTTTAAAACGTTTTTAACATTAACACTTTCTCCAATCGGATTACAGAAACCGCCGATAAAAGTGCAAACATATCAACTTGCATACATTCAAAATTATCAATATAGGTAACCATAACAATATAAGTAGGTATTATTGATATTGTATTAATAATTTTAATTAATTTTTTACAACACTTAATCTTATAAATTATATAAAAATAATTGTATTCCATATTAGTAGCCAAAATAAGCAGACTTGGGTACTTATTGGTTTAAAAAAAAATTCGGGAAAAATCTTTTTTTTTTCAAGGATGGGGGGTGGTGGGGGGGGCTGGCGAAACGGTCAAAATAAAGAAAGAGGGATTGCTCGTAAATATTGCCTTGCGAATTCCGTGCGTAGGCGTGCCAATTCATGTTAATCGCGTGCTAATTATTGGTTAAAAAAAATTCGGGAAAATCTTTTTTTTTCAAGGATGGGGGGGGGGGGGCTGGCGAAACGGTCAAAATAAAGAAAGAGGGATTGCTCGGTAAATATTGGCGTGTGAATTCCGTGCATAGGCGTGCCAATTCATGCTAATCGCGTGCTAATTATTGGTTAAAAAAAATTCGGGAAAATCTTTTTTTTTTCAAGGATGGGGGGGGGGCTGGCGAAACGGTCAAAATAAAGAAAGAGGGATTGCTTGGTAAATATTGGCGTGCGAATTCCGTGCGTAGGCGTGCCAATTCATGCTAATCGCGTGCTCATTATTGGTTAAAAAAAATTCGGGAAAATCTTTTTTTTTTCAAGGATGGAGGGGCTGGCGAAACGTTTCAACAGCCCCCCCCAAAATTTATTGATTATTTCTCATTAAATAGTGCCATGCAAATTATGATAATAGTCTTGCCAATTCATGCTAATTTTTAGTGAAAAAAAAATCCGAGATTTCAATATTGGGGGGGGGCTGGTGAAACGGACTTCGATTCTGAACGAAAACGGTCAGTCAGCCTATGATATTATCAAGTATCATTGATGATATTATTGTGAATAAAGTAATTTATATATTATAACCTATTTTCGTGGAACCTTGTTTAAATTTTCAATCGTCAGCTATAAAAGTTGAACATTTTATACATTTTTAACTACAAAATAATTGTTAAATTTTGTCAAAAATCAAACTTTAAATACTTATTCAAAAATTTTTTGAACATGTATTTTTTATTATTTTTTTAACAGCCATTGTAACAATATATAAGGAGCCTTGTATTAAATGTTCACGCTTTTTGGCCCAACAAATATAATTGTATTGATATTTGAAAAAAAAAAACTAAAACAATTAAAATTTGAAATTGTCCGTAAATAGCTCAAAATTAATCAAACATTTTTCAAAATTGTATGGTGTATACTGTAGTCATAGGGTTTTAAGATTTCAAGAAATTAATTTTCTTGAAATATTTCATTTCCATGAAAAATAAAAATAAAATGTTTATTATATCTAAAAGTTTATAGTCGTCAACTTCCAAGTGAAAATTTTTAAAAGTTGGATTAGTGTATGTAACAAAAAAAATATGCAACATATTTACATATAATTTATAAGTTGATTAACAAATCTATAATATAACAAATTTAAACATTGCCTTTTAACTCTAAGTTACAAACTCATAAACCAACTCAACATCATAACATATTATATTGTTGAGAGGCTATCATGGCTCTGCGAATTCATATTATATTATATTCTCAATGTATAGACATAAACCACTCTTAATAGTCGTGAATCGTGACCTTTTACAATATACAAAATATGATCTAAGTATTAAATAAAAGAGCACCTTCACATCACTCAGCCACATGCACACACATATACGACTTTTGTACACTTTATAATAATTATAAGTAATTATTACTGAAAATACTTTAAATAATTCAAACCATTATCTTTTGGATCACCGACAACAATATTTTAAAACTCATATAAAAAATGATTTTTCTCTCAAAATAATGCCAAGAATATTTTTCAGAACTACATATAGAATATACAAATATGAAATAATAAATCAACAAAAATAATATGTTTTTCTTTACTTCTAAGTATGTAATCAATATATTATTTCTAATCTTCTATAACCGAAAACGTTCAAAAGAAAAAAAAATATGTTTCATTATTTCATTGAAATATTTCAAGAAGAATGAAATTTCAAATTCAGAACCCTATGTATATACAATATAAAAATTTAAACACATTCAGTGAAATTTTCATGTATCTACAGTTATTTGTTATTGAATTACAATAAAATAAGAAAATCGCTACAAGAGAAATCGAGTCTATATATTTATAAAAAAAAAAAAAAATAAAAAAAATTGAAAACTGACAATGTCCGTAAACAGCTCAAAAAGAGTCAAATTATTTTCAACATTTTATCGTGTATAGAAAATGCTAGTAAAAACATTCAGTGAAATTTTCAAGTATCTATCTACAGTCATACGTTTTTAATTACAACAAAATAAGAAAATTGTTACATGAGAAATCTAGTGAATATCAAATTTTGTAAAAATACGGATTTCAAACGCTAATAAAAATTTAATTTGCACTTCTTGCAGACATTTTTTTTTTTTGATAAAGGTAGACCACCTTATGAGGAACCTTGTATTACATTTTCAAATCTTAAATATAAATATAAAATTTTTATCAATTTCTAGCTCAAAAATTTTTACATAATTTGTCAATATTTGAACTTTAAATCCTTAAAAAAAAATTGTGACTATGGATTATTAATATTTTTCAAATTTCATTGTAACAATATACTAGGAGTCTTGTATTGAATTTTCAAGATTTTTACACAACAAATAAAGTTTTATTGACATTCATAGAAAAATTTGATTTTATTGTATAGCTATATTTATATTTATATTTTATTCTATAACTTATAGAAGTTGCACTTATATACTATAATTATAATTATTTTATTATTTATTATTTAATTGTTTTTAATTATATTATATTATATTATAACAACATTAAAAATTAAAAGTGAATTTATGAAACAATACTTTGTTACGTAAACTTATTTGTAATGTAGTCGCATTAAAAAAAAAATAAAGTCAGTAAAATTGACTTAAGTTTGTCCAAACTATTGAAAAATACGCATAGGGTAATTATTGATTTAAAAAATAGATTCTCCCCTTCCCCCAAGAAAACTGTCTAGGGACGCCCCTGGCATAGATCCCGCGTAATGCACTGCATTTGCCTTGATTACATTTTTTTATTCTAAAGGCCCATTCACAGCTACGTCGTGTGTCGTGTCGTGCCTAGGCTTGGTTATTATATGGTTACGACTGGTAACCAATATGGTTTAAAAGTTGAACAGTAGTCAATTCTTGGTATACTCGGTTGCAACTTGGTTATTATCATGATACCAAAAAAGTAATATCCAATCACAGTACGATTTGATCGACACGACACGACACACGACGCAGCTGTGAATCCGGATTTATTTTATTTTAATATAATAATTATTTATACTGAAATCTATACCACGGTCCTTACAAAACATACACTCTTGGGTACATTTTATATTCATATTATAACCTCCACGCATGACGCTTAAAATAAATAAAACCAAATCGTTTCTTTTATGAAATATTGTTTTCGTAGAATAGTCTGGTTGTTGCACCTACATCCTAAGCCTGAATTACCTTTGCCGTGATGGTGCGATCAATGAACGCAGAGGCCTGCACCGAAAGTTTGGTTTTCGATAGCGGTTGAAGCGTTGGAAAGCGTAATTTTTCCGTCCAGAGGGCGGTAAAGTGGGAATCCCTAATAGGGCCGGGCGGCAAAGTGGAAATCCCCAAAAGTGCTGCGCGCATACCCTGCACAAACAGTCACTGAAATCTATACCACGGTCGTCGGTTCCTTACAAATCATAAACTTTTGGTAACATCTCATAATCATATTATAACCTCCACGCGTGCGCTTAAAATAAATAAAACCAAATCGTTTCTTTCATGGAATATATTGTTGTCGTATAATTATAGTCTAGTTGTTGCATAGATCCCGGCATTACCTTTGCCGTTATCGTGACGAAAAATAGTAGGTACGTGTGGCTCGTGCGGGAAGGAAATTTGAAAGTGCGACTCGTGCCGCACACGTCGCCCGCGACTGAAATAGCTCACTTCCCACCCTTTTCACACAATATACTATTATATCCAAGGCTGGGCATTAACGAGTTAAAAAAAGTTAAAGTTAAGTTAAAAGGTTAATTTTATTTATCTTTTTAACTTAACTAGTTACTTTTGGCTTTTCATTAACTTTGAACATTTAACATTAAATTGTTAACTTACTAAATTTCTTTTTTAATTACCTATCGTGAAAATAACGAATTTATTTTTCATTTTAAGAAGTAAGTTAAGTTAATTTATTTTATTTTTAATTTTATAATATTTCACTATTTCAGTTTATTTCGTTTTCATGTCAAAAAATATGTGTCGTAAATTGTTTAAAGTTAAACATTTATATCATTCGAATCTAACTTATATGGAAATACTGTATGAAGTATTAACACTATATCTTATTAAATTATAGTTTTAAATTACAATTTAGTTTTGGGTTGGAAAAAAATTAAGTAAGCTAGCGTTGTATAAACAAATTAACTTTTTTTTAACTTAATAAAAAGTTAACAAAAAGTGTGTATTAACTTTTAACTTAACTAAGTTAACCGGAACAATCCTAGTTTAGCTTCCAAGGGATTTTATGAATTTTTTTTTGTAAAATGTGTGTTTTTGTATGCTTTTTTTAATGATATTTTAAAAAAAAAGTCGCTCAAACTTCTAATGGAAGTTATGTTTAAGAAACTTAAAAATACTCGATTTTCAAGTTTTGAAGTTATGCCACTTCAAATAAGGCAGGGATTATACACAGTTTGCGGCACTCGTCGCGTTGGCTCCTCGGCAAACCACGGCCAAACCTGTGTGTCGAGTTCCCCGCGCGGCATTACAAAGTATAGTGTTCCGCGCATTGGTATAAACGTAAAATCGCTAACTTTGGAAGGCCATAACATCGAAACCTAGTCCGAGCGACTTTTTTTAAAAGTACCATTTAAAAAATCATACTAAAACACACATTTTGCAAATAAAAAATTTCAAAATATTGCTTGGGAACTAAACTAGAATTATGCCGAGTTAACATATAGTTAAATTAACTTTGAACTTTTTTTTATTGGTGCATATTAACTTAACTTAACTGAGTTAAAAAAAACCATTAACTTGCCCAGCCTTGATCATATATATGCAACATTGCAATATCTATAGGCAATATTTAAAGTGCGTGCGTAAGTCATTTGTAACTTTGTGCGTAGTAAATGATTATTAGTATGTGTCACAGCATATGTATGTTTCTGGTACTAAAGATTCCATATAACATTTTGTGCATTGGGGTTCAATATTATTTTTCCAAAATTCTTCGTCTCTTAATATTTTATCAACTACAAAACCTATAAAAAAATATAAAATATTAGATTATGTTGATTTGAAATAAAAAATGAAGTAAAAAGTATAAGTTACCTTTGGGCGTCCACACTACAAAATAGCACCATTTTCGTTTTGTAATATTGAGTTGTCCTTGTACTTGGAAATAGTAACAATTATTTTTTTTTTAATATTAGTTTTTCATATAGGTTTAGCCAGAAATAATTTTTTAGTTACACTTGAGTCACCATCTCCTATAAGCTTATTATATATAATATTATGCATTGGAATGCTTTGCCGAAATCCTTCCACAATAATATCAGCTTCCATTGCTGTAGAAGTACCATCCCAATTTTTGAAGCATACGTGAGCTGAAGCGGGATTTCCGTTTAATTTTGCTTTATCACAGATCGAACAATATTTATTACAGTACTTTTTTTGTATTATAACCTATTATTGACGCCTGTTGTGATAATAAAAAATTCAATAGTGATAGCGAAAATATCAAATAATCTATAAATATATAAAATAAAATACTTACTACACCAGACAGTGCATTATAACCACTTTTGTATGATCTTTTCGACCAAGAACCGTCGGCAATCACAGTTATAAGTGGTACTCCATTTTCATTTATATTACCTTCTTTTTTAGCAATTTCAGCTTCCTCATTTCCCGCTAGTATCATTGCTTCTATAGCCGTTTCATTAGTGTGATTTGATACATCTAAGTGAAGTTTTTGGTAAGTCATGTTTGACATACTTGGCATATTTAAAAAAGCTGCCATGGTATCTAATTGAGCAAATCCTTGTCCTGAGTTTATGGTTGCCATTACAATAGCGGTGTTAATAGATAACGAAATGTCAGTTGTCTTAGGCTCGTTAGATATAATGTAAATTTTATATTTATTGCATAAATCACATTTGAAAATAAATTCCGAAAAAAAACCATTTTTTCTTTCATTTATTAAATTTAAATTTTCAAATGTACAACTAAAAGGATCGTGTTTAATATTTTTTAAAGAATTAAAGAAGTGTTTTATGTCCACAAATCTTCGACATTCACAATTGTACCTTGCAAAAACAAAATAAAAAACAATACTTTTAAAATTTTTAAAAAAATGTGAAATCGTTTCCTAATATACTAGTGAATATCTCATGTTATAAAATAAATTTCTAACCACAAAACCATTTTTTTATTGGATTTTTTAATCCTATTTTATGTTAACATCTAATTAAAATAATTAAAATAATTTGTCTAACATACAATATTGCACGGGGACACACCTAGACCTAATATTATATTATTATGTAAAAAACAAATTGTTATCTTGGGTATAAAGATTATTTACTTACTGTACTTGTTTATTTTCGTTTGTATTTGTCACAAGCAATTTATACTTCGAATGAAGTATATTGTGATTAATATTTGATGTCGACGGAGATAAAATATTAAAACCCATTTCTACATCATCGGTATTTATTCTAAACAACGAAAAAAAAATTGTATCAGTAACCCAAAACGTGTAAATGTACAAAAAAAATAAAATTTATTACGAACAATTCAATACTACTTTGTTCTACATACTCGTTATTTTGACCTTCAATTGGAATAGTCAAACTATCGGTGTTATCCTACGAAATAATTTAAACAAAAATAAAAAATGAAATTTATAAGTAAACAAACATTTAAGTAAGTATATTCACTTACTGTTTTTTGTATGCGATGAGTTTGCCAATTTAAAAGTGATGAAACATTACATCTATTTTATTTCACTTTGGATAGTTTTTGTTTTTTATTTCCCATTTTACCAAATTATTATAAATAAAACAAATCACGTTTTATAAAAACAAAATCTAAGTTTTAATCACTTAAGTGCGTAAAAATCTTGCTATTTTACACTAGCGAAAAAAATACATAATATACCAAGTCCAAGTGTAATAATGACGTGAGGCGAAGCTCAAATGAACAATATTTCATATTTTCATGTTATATTATTAAATTATATTTCATTCATACCAAATTATCAATATACGCAAGATAATTGTACCGTAGTAATACCTAGAATAGTATAATTACGATTTGTAATCTATCTATAGCAGACCGTGGCATGCGATATGGGTGAAGGAACGGTAGTGGCGGAGGAACTCTTCCGCACGCGGCACGTGCGTACAAGTCACTGTCGCATTGTCGCGCGCATGAACGATCCAGAACGTGTGTTTTTTTTTACTAAAACTATGTATTTTTATTCCATCATACTGATCGCTGTAGTAATGCGATAATACTTTTAAAAACTGATTTGAATTCGTTATAATGTCTACTTGAGATCGGTCAGTTCACATTTTAAGATTTCTGATTTATATTCCGAATAATCAACGTTTGAAAATGCCGAAATTTTAAAATATTCAAACTAAATTTTTGGTTGTTAGTGGGGAGAAATTGGGAAAAATAGACTGACCGATCTCAAGTAGACATAATAACAAATTCAAATCAGTTTTAAAAAGTATTATCGCATTACTACATCGATTAGTATGATATTGCTAAAATAACTGTCCACCACCGATCCCCTTAACGATTCTTATAATTTCACTGAGCAAAAAAAGAAAATCAGCCAAAAACAGACGGACGCAGTTCGTTGAACATAATACCTATAATATTATAATATAAGTTTTAGCACAAACTCCCACATTTCGTTACGTTCAAGTTATTTTCATAAAATATGCCTTCAAGTTTCAGTTCGGATCGAGACGGATGAAGACAGCTGTTTCTTCGGTGGCGACGACGGCATACTGCAAGCCTCATAGGTTTCACCGGAAGAGTCGACGTTTAAGCGTAAGTCTGTTTTCATGTATAAACAATAGAAATATTATATAATATACATATTATCATAAATGATCTTTTAAAAATACAAAATAATACTAATATTAAATGATTGAGTTTTGCTGATGATACAGCTATATTAGTTAGGTACTGACAAATCAATTGATAATTTATTTAATGAATCAAATAAAGTCCTAAATAATGTGTATTCTTGGTTCTGTGAAGATAAATTAAAATTAAATTTATCTAGGATTAGTTTTGGATTACAAATAAAAATGGGATAAGCATATAATTTCAATTAACAACAAATTACTCAAATTTTTCTATATTTTCAAAGAAAGATATTTAATAATTCCTAGAAAATAATTATACACCTATAACTTTAGTTCAATCTTTTTATTCATATGGTATATCTCTTTGGGGAGAAACTTTTAATAATCATTTAAATAAACTTAATATTATTATAAATTGTATCTTACAATTTTTATTAAATCCAGCTATTTTAACTAGTTGTAATGAAAATTGAACGTGGTTGTATTGTGGTAATTTTATTCAACGTTTATTCTCATTATAATACAAGAAATGAATGATATTGTTTTACAGTATTTATTTTAAAATAATGGTTTATACTCTAACGAGTGTACAATAAAAATAGTGTATATTGGGATCACATAAAAGGGGTGGGAATTTGTGAACTTTTAACTCACGGTTGTTTTTCGGAAGGGTGTACTGCTGTATAGTCCTGGATGTCAGCGTATTCAATGAATGGCGGAAATGAATCGGTAGCGGACGGCGGAACGCTCGTTGTTTTCCCGGTAGTTGACTCTCAATAACAGTGAACTCTTTCGCGACGCACTATGTTAGTGGTGAAAATGAAATTTGCCTGGTCAGACTGCAGAGCATCCGTGTGTTATACAAGTATCGTCCGGCTTTCTCAGTCTGGGGATTCTCGGTGTTTCGCTTTTCGCTTTTAAGCTCCGTGTATAACAATAATAAATATCGTCCGGTTCACCAGTCATCCGCACTCAGCGGGGAGTAGAGTGTCTGAACAGTGGCTGGCGGTTTGTATTTATGTGAGTCGTTGGATCACGATTGAATTGATAGTTGTTATTTCTTCGTGTTTGGTTTTCTAACTATTGATTGGACATGTTTGATGATTGTAATCATATAGTTTCAAGGGTGCTGATTCAGAATAAGTTAACGCCGAGGTTTTATTTCCACGGATTCGTTGAGAAAACTCGATTTTCCGACGGACGGCGCACGGGCGCTATCTAGAGTGCGTTCCGGCAGTCGAAAGTGGTTGGACGTTGACGTTGACGTTTATACTTGAATTAAACGTGTGTTGCCACGGACAATATATGTTCACTGGGCGACGTGGAAGCACATACTTTACTCCCGAAAGCGCGATCTATAAAATACGCTAGCCCGAAACAGTCCAAAAGCCGTTTCACCACGCAAAGTTGAATGCGTACCTTTCTTGCATTACATACTAAACGCCGTATTTAATACAAGGAATGTCATATTAATATTAGTTCATATTAATGTCATAATATAAATTGATCTTACAGCAGCTTATAAAAATACTAAAAATACATTTGTATAGAACATTTATTATGCCTACCAAATTAAAATTCTGACAAAATTAGTTATTTTAACGAGATGATTTATCGATTTTAGAGTTGCCTGTTATGGTGTAGATACAAATAATAAATTATTATTCGAAAACACTTTAAGATTTCGTATACGGTATATACCTATCATAGTTGACTATAAATGCAATGAAACTAAAAAAAAAAAAACATATGATAACATATTGAGTATAAGGTTTATGGATTTATCATATTATAATATATCTATCAACTACCGTCATATTCTATGGGTCGACCTCAATCGTCGACATCCGTCGGAGACGATTAACGATCCTAATCATTTCGTTGAACAAAAAAATAAGCTAACAATAGACGGACTAGTCGTTATACAGTACCTCTACATTAGTACAAATTATTATAAAATAACATGTAATTTACTCAAATATATTGTTCCGTTCAGGTTATTTTCATTAAATATTTCGATTCGTTCAGTTCGGACCAAGACGAAGACGGATAAATAGACAGTAGTTTCTTCAGCGGCGTACTTGCAAGTCTCCATCTGCTATAGGTTTCACTGGAAGAGTCGATGTTTAAGCGTAAGTCTGTTTTCATTTATGATTTTGGGACTTGAATTTACTTTTTGGACTTGAATTAAACGTGTATTATTGCCGCGGACAGTCTGTTAACTGGGCGAGCCCGAACAGTCCAAAAACATGTCTTACAGGCATCTTTCTTGCATAATGTTTCTGCGTAACGCCTTATTTTTTTTTTTATATATTTTTATTTAAATTAATACCATAAAGATAACTGGGCTTCACTGAGAAAAACTCTTGGTTATAGGCAGGGCCGTATTTGAAGGGGGGGGGGGCAACGAGGACATTTGCCCCGGGTGGCAAATTGTTTATACATTTAGGTGGTTACCGTATAAGTACATTAAATCATTACTATTTGATGTTATTACTTATTAAATAGGTGAAACCTAAAATTGGATTCACAATTTCCAATAATGAATAACAATTAACAGTGTACAAAAATTAGTCACGTTAAAGAAAAAAATATTTCTACTTTAACACCTTAACGGTTCATATATATATAAGATACTATTATATTCATTTCGATTTTCCGTTTAAGATGAGTATATAATAATATCAAATAATAATAACCTGACCTAAACTGTTTTGCGTTGGTGGAACCGGGATGTCTGAGTCCGGATGTCGGTGGAACTCTGAGCACTGCGAACGTAACGTACATTATACATAATGTTAATTTTGATTTCGATTTATTATATTGCAAATAAACAATTATTATTACAATAGATTATATAATGCATTCATAAATAATAGTTTGCTCACCTTCTTTAAGCTAATGCTTGTACTGAAGGTGATGAGTTCTTTAAATAGTGTATAACAATTAAGAGGATGTCAGTGCTGCTATTTTACTTCATAATAACATGCTTTCGAAATTTTACAATAATATATTATTTTAACAAGATACAGAATAGTCATAAATCTGAATTCATAATAAAATATTATTTGTATTATTATTATTATTTTGATGTTCGAAGTAAATAAAAATATCATTGATGGCTCATCATCAGTTATTGGGAGGGGTTTTATAAAAAAAAATTACGATGTACGAGAAAAAACAACGTATGTGCAATATGCTTAATATAATATATGCCAAAATATTTTTTAAATTGTATTCATATCTATTCAACTGTAATACATAATATAGTAAAAAATTCTAAAGGGGGTTGAACACCGCCCAAAACCCCCGGTGTATACGCCACTGAGTGTACATTAAGTGTCACACAAATTCTCTACATTGTTTACAGTATAATTATAATGTATATTAATACTAAGCTATTAGGACATGATACTATGGTACTTAACTATTTTAGTTATACGACTATGCATCTAGTATATAAACATATTAGTATATTACTACTGTATATTTCTACTATTAAAAAAAGTTATCTCATCGCCAATCAAAAAATTATGAACCGTTAAAGTGAACACTATATTAATTGTGGACGAGTAGTCGACACCGGCGATATTACCAGGGTAATGTCGCTAAACTTTCCCGAAGGAACAAATCACTGTTGCGACGAAATATGTTTTGCTAACCATGATTTTTATAAAAAAATTTTGGTGACTATATTGCAATATATCTCGATCTTAGTAATCTCAATTTTATAGCTAAGGATTGACAATTTAAAACAAGGTTTCTATAATTCTATTATACTAAAGTCCATACTTTTACTTTGATCATGGTAAATAATATGATTTTTATTTTATTCATATCATGTCTGTGTTTAAAAGAGTCAAGTATTTACCCTAGCTAGAAGCGGTATAGAAACGTACATATTATACTTGCCAAAATTTAGAAAACATACAAATAATAATGATCTTTTCGATTAAATGTTTTAGTACACATTTTCCAAGAGTGCAGCGCATCAATATGAGCTGAAATGTGTTTTGCTAACCATGATTTATATTATAAAACATTTTTCTAGCAGTAATTGCACTCGAATAATTGGTATTTAAGTGAATTTTCATGTCAGTAGTTTTCGTCTTCGATTAGATTTTCATCGTCGTTGTCTGAATAATTGTGGTATTCTTGAATAATTGCTCTTAAGCGTTGATTATGTTGTTGATAATAACCAATATATTTGCGCTCACATGTATGACACATACAGTTCTCTGGTCCAAAATATTCATCACCATCACTGTTCAGTATTGCCCCTAATGCTCACAAAATACTTGAATTTCAGTTTGCAAACTGGTGTTGTGACAAAAACTGGAAACGTATTCACAGAGTTGTAACTTGTTTATGCAAATTCATAAATTATTATTTAATAATAATAATAATAATAGACAATAAAAAAAATACGACTTTTGTGGTGTTGTATGGTCCTTTAAGTATACTTCCTAAATGATCAATGTGACTTCTTTGTCCCAATTCTCAAAAATATATTACAAAAACTCTAATTTCAAATTTCAAAATTTTAAAATTCATCAAAAAAATTAAAAGGTATATTGGTGCAAAAAAAATGTCAATTTTTCATTACCATTTATCTACAAAGGGTTAAAAGTTAAATTTAAATATTATACCATAATTTTGAGTATTTGTTATAGACTGGTTAATGACTGCTGCAGGTTGTGTGGAGGGAGTGTAGAGTAAAAAATATAGATTTAATAAAATTGACATTCTTAAAAAATGTTTGGTTGTTGCTATTTTTACCAATTTTTCATATAGTTGCCTCAGTGTACTTTTCTCTTCCTTGTTTTTGATCGGTTCTGTTTCGTTTGATGCTAATCAAGGTGTATTAATAAGGTGTCGTCACTTGTTTGAAAAAATATATGAAAAATGTAAGAGTTAATTCACTAAATTATCATACATACTGCTTTCAAAGTATTACAATTAACAAATAATAATCATTAATTATTCATTAATATATTGATTTTAAATAAATTTCATAATATGTTGATATTGAGTTTAATATTAGTATTCATATTACCTATGTGATACCAAAATGCATATATTTTGAATACCTTTTTATAAGCATTTATTACTCAGTTGTACCTATATCACCATTGATTCTATAATATTTTATATTCATAGTATTTATAGTATATTATAAAATCAATGCTATTACCTATATATTATTATATATTGACCAAGATCCTGGGAATAGAAACATATCTATATGCTAAATGGTTGATAGATTTATATGGTAATCCTAGATCAGTGTTTATTTTCTTTAGACTTAAAGTGTTTATGGAAAAAATTTAAATACTTAAATTTTAATACTATTATTAAAATTTTTCAAAAGTATATTAAAACATTAATTTACTATACATTTTAATAATTTATCTGTATGAAATAGTACATGTAATTTTAGTATAATATACCTAATCTAGAAAATACTATTAATAATTTTGATTAAGGGGGCCTTGACAGTTTTACATTAAATTTAGGGAGCCTCTTGACAACAAAATTTGAGAAGCACTGTACTAGATTATATAGTAAAATATCTAAATATATATAACTAGCTGCCCCGGTAAACGATCATGTTTGTAATGTTGCATTTCAATTTAAAAACTTCATATACTTTTTTCACTTTTTATTTTTCTAACATAATTTGTAGTAATTGAAGAAATATATAAACATAATTTTT
This sequence comes from Metopolophium dirhodum, assembly GCF_019925205.1. Classification (NCBI taxonomy): domain Eukaryota; kingdom Metazoa; phylum Arthropoda; class Insecta; order Hemiptera; family Aphididae; genus Metopolophium; species Metopolophium dirhodum. The sequence continues at coordinate 37,838,601 of NC_083560.1, forward strand.
GACAAAGGTTGGTTGCTCAGTCAAATACAGAGTCAAATAATAACTAAATATATCATAACATATTATGTCAAAACAAGAATGATATCACCTTGCAAAAGAGCACTAGAAAATAATACTCCACTCTACCAGACTACTATTAAAATTAGGAGCAGAATCATAATAGTTTTAATTTAATTTAAAGATTTTAAAAAGAATGCAAATTTCCAAAAAAGTGACTAAATTTACATCATATTTTATAATTGATGTCTACTCGATAAAAAATATTGCAAATGAATAAAATGCAAATGTAATGTATAATTACAGGCTCCAATTTATAACTCGATTAAAAAAAAAAACTTATTGTGATTCAATGTTTTTGTAAATAACTTCAATTTAAAAAAAATTGCATTTTAATTCTTAAGCTTTAAAACATTTTGTATTTAACAGTACGAATACACAGGTCTTCATAGGATAGGAAGTGCGCTCTGGTGACTATAGAACTGTTGTAATATTTTCAATCGAGAGAGTGTATACGTATAGGGGTCCAGAGTGACGATACCTTATCTATATACTCCTTGATGCTAATAATATAGGTATTTTATTAATTATAGGTATTATATTAAACAAAAAAAAAAAATTATAAACGATTATTTTCAAAGTAATATCTAAATAACTCACCTTTCAATATATTAATATAGTTATTAAAATCAATTTTGTCTGTCATATTATATATTATATGATTGTAAATATATTTCGTTAATGTAATAAAAAAATTAAATTTTCTTCAGAAATCATGTTAAAAGTGACGATTGACAAATTCATCAAATCCATGATTTAATATAATATTATGTAATGATTGATGTGTCAGGAGGACGACAACGGTTGTTTTCAACAAGACCATTTTGTTTAAAATATGGGTGCGTGGTATCGTGTGCGGACAGACACGGACGTCGACAATGCAAAGAACCGTCGGCGAGACGATGGACGCAGACACGAGACTAGTGACAACTCGACAACAGGCTAACAGCACACAAAGAGATCGACTGCGATCAATAACTTAACGTTACAGTCCACGGTGCAGCAGTGCTGTTTCGGTTACAACAAATAAAACGAGCGTAGAATTGGTTGTGTGAAAGAACCATACTGGCACCAAAATATGAGACTGTTGCGAGAATAAATATAAAAATCTTGGCCAAAATAGACAGCGAAACATCAGTGTTAATGATTCCATTGACACAGTTATGCCATCAGATGACACTAAAAGTTATTCCGTAGAGTTACTACAGTAAAAATGAATTTTGAAAAAAAAAAAAAAATTAATTTGGGGTACTATACTAATATTAAACAATGCAACAAATTGAAAAACCATTTCCTACATAAGTAACCTAGAAAGAGAAAAAGGAATTCAAATATGTTTTCAAATTAAAATCGTGCTTTTGGTTCTGGGGAATTTTTATTCCAATTTGTTTGACTTTCGTGGCCATGTGGAATTTCAAACTTTTTTGATCGCAAAATATAGTGACGTTTGACTTTGCGTATGCACATTTGTACGTTACGCATTTCCAAGAATTTTAGCCGTAGGTAGTTTATTTTTAATTACATACATTGTTCGGGGAACTCACACACACTAATGGTCAGTCACTACATACACAGTTACAAAACACTCACTATAGGATATAGTCATAGAATATTGCTTAAATTTAATTTAAATATACCTACGTATTGGTTATTTTACTAAAACTCAACAAGACATGCGAGTATGTGACATGACGTGATGAGTATCATTTTGACATTTTGACATATCATTAATGGTACTTTATTTACCTTTAGAAGTTGTAATTGGATAGTGGGAAAATGTATTAACAATGTCATCAGCATTTAATATCTGTCAATCAAAAATTAAATTCATTTTCCCTCTATAAATAAATTTTGACCCTTGTTCAATCATCACATTAACGTTACTTGATGTGTTTTAATTATTTTCAGTTATTGGTTCTTTATTTAGAACTCCTGGATTAAAACAGGGACGAAATCTCTATAAATACGACCAACAACGGTTGACAATCATCAGTTAACCACAATTCTGCGAACCGTAACCACACGTCTTATCTGAACATTCATTCAAGCAAGATATGTAATTATTGTTTTAAGTGTTTAGCCATAAAGTTATAATAATTTTATTTTAGTTTGATATTTAAAAAATGTATTTGATTGTAACCAAGGGTTTATTTATATTATCTAGAACTTTTTTTGTTTGTGTACTATTTCAGAATACAATGAAGACAAGTCTATATTTAAATTTACTTCTCTTGGCATTAGTGATGAAAATTGTAACAGCTAATGTTAGACTTAACAATACTGCGGTTCTAAATTGGCAGACATCATGAAAGCTCTATGCAAAAGCAACTACAATGGACCAAATTTACAAAAAAGAAGTCAAGTTGGTAAGTTCATAATTTATACTTTAATAGTTAATACCACTTAAAAGTTTAAACTAACCCAAGAGTATTTAATTCAAAAGTTAGTTAGCATTAAATTCAAAAATTAGTTCACTAAAGTCATTGTTGATACTTCAAATTTAAAGTGTTCACAAGTTATAATAGAAAATACCTGATAAATTATAATAATAAAAAAAAAATTAATTTAATATACATTTAATTGGATTATGACAATTACCTACTTGTAACTAAGCTGTAACATAGAAAAAAATGTACTTATTTACTCCATTCAAAATCTAAACATTATTAAAATAATAAGTAATTTGATACTTCCTTAACAGATTCAGATGTATGGGATTACAAAGACCTAGAAGACTACAATGCAATTGACTACCCATACCTACCAAAGAAAGAAGCAATATCATTTATGCCCTCACGTTTACTTCGCTCTTTCAAAAGAAGTATCATCGATGAATGCTGTGATAGACCTTGCTATTTATCTGAACTAAAAACTTATTGCGGAAGTCAGTAGTATAGACTTTGTTGTAAGTGATTTTAGACGCTGAATAAACTATTATTATATAAACATAATATATCTATCCAGTGATGTAGTCGTAATTTTTTTACTGAGTATACGTTTTAATGTGCTTGATATGTAAACGTGGGGGCTTCTCCCCCCCCCCCCCCCCAACCAATATATATACTACGCTATTACTAATGATATATTTATAATTACATACACTTTACTACTACCTTACCGCAATTGAGTCTCTATAGTTTACAATCATACTCCTAAAATATATGATTATACATTTAAATTGTTTATGATTACCTATGTTAATTTCTTAACCCCCCTATCCCCACTTCTTTTTAAGTCAAAAAACCTAAATATTTATTAATATTTATAGTCTTAAATGTATACTCGGTAGTATATAAATTAGGTATCACAACTTTGAATGATTAAAAATAAATGAAAACATCATTTTTTTTAGATCAATTGTTATATTTATGTAATTATTGTGTGACACAGTGTATGTACATAAAATAATATTTTTTGACAAAATTATTTTCAGTAATGTATGTGACCGTGAATCTCAGCGTCGGCTATCGTTATCGATAAGCTTATAATTTTAGACGTATAATATATATATATATATAATAAATAGAAATCCATGCAATGAAGTTAAATATAGATGTGTAAAATGTAAAAATAATAACAGTTCCTAATGAACATGATAATAAGGAAATATGTTTGGTATTATTGATTATTCGTAAATACTATTTATATTATTGATTTATAGCTATACAGTATACCCGTATACCTGTGTATCACAAATTATATTATAAGTATATACGCATCAACCAAAAACCGGAGAAGTCGTTATACGCCGTATACCCGCGTATACGCCCCACTACACCACTGTATCTATCTATTTATTAAAATCCATTCCTCGTCAGGCTCCATAGGGGGATGATTGTGTCTTTGTGCACTAAGCATATCATATGAATGACAGGGCCGGCTCAACGTATAGGTGAGCTAGGCACCTGCCTAGAGTGGCACTTTAGCAGGGATGCATTTTTTTCCTATCGGTAGTATATAAGCAAAATATTTTTAAAAATTCATCCATGAAAACCTACTTACTAATATAAAATACTTAAAAAATTATTATATAAGAATTATAATTAAATAATAACTATAAATACATAATTATATATTAATATAACGTCATGTCAATGTTCGTTAGGCTGATGTGGCGATGTGATGAAAAACAAAACAGTTCAAACGTGTCCGGAGAGTACGGCTGATACCATCTGACGATGCGGACGCACTCGCTTTCCAGTTTGGACATTTCAAATCATGTTACAGTTTTGTTTTATATTTTAATCGCAACGGTGGCATCGTATTTTCGTATAATTTGTATATATCTTTTATTAAAAATTCTATTTAAATATTTAAATTTTATAATATGATTGTTGCTATTCATAAATAGGTTAGGTATAAATTAGTATTCTTTTGAATATAAATCATTATTTATTGCTATTGATTTATTCTGGCATATGAGGTAATGTATCAAATCGTTGCGTTTACATGATTTAAAGAAACTATATTTTACACTAAATGTTTGTTTAACGTGTGTAGCTTGCATTTTATATTGTACCTACTCAAAAAACAATCTATGATGTTGACAGAAATCTTAAAGATTGTTTTTTGATGGATCAGAAAAGTTAATAGGGTAGATTGAAGTTTGACCCACGTAGGTAATAAAATATACCAAGTGCTTAATCCGAATATCCAATTCGCGACAAATTAATACTTCTTTGGTACCGTATTTTGGAATTCAGTCCTGTATATAGGTACCTTAATTTAAAATTATTTCAAAAATTACATTTTTCTTATTATTTAGTAATTTAAATTTTACACTTAAATAACAATTAACAATAATTGCCATAATATTGATAATATCTAAATCACAAATTACTATTGGGAATTTATTTTAAATATACCTATTTATTTCAAGTAAGTATACAACATTGTGTTTATTTTAAATGAAGAAATGTTACTTTGAGGTCAAATGTAATCTTAGTTATCAAATGGTTAGCAATAATTTGTATAACAAATATCACATATTTATATTTTAATACTTAAAAAAGAAAAATAAACCATAAAATCCTTACGTTCTCATGGCTTTTCAAAATGTTAATTTCAAAAAATTCTTTCTTAGTGCACTTTTACGTGAGAGTACGTAGGTACCATGAACATTTCAAGTCACCCGCTATCATAGTTTAGGCTCTTCGATGACCAGCCAGTCGGTCAAAAATTTTTCCCAAAATTTCCAATTTTTTTTAAAATTTTTCTTTCCATAAAAACCCTATTTGGACTATTACAGACATTTTTTTTTAAATGAATGAACCAAATCGATCCAGCTGTTTTTAAGCGGTGCGATTACGAACGAACAACATTTCATTTTAGATTCTGGCAAAGCGATGAATGTATATTTATTTTATAATGATATGTGTTTTTATTATTTTATTTTTAAATTTTTTATTAAATATTTATTTTTGTGTCTGTCACCACTGTTTGGGGCAGTAAAATAGCTTCGATTTGTTAATTTATTACATTCATTAATTATCTTGTATAATATATCGATTTAGTAAGATTACCTATATGAATAATGTATGAATCATGAATGTAAGATAAATATTTGTAAGTCAAAATTAATTACCAATATTTTAGATTCTGAGTGGAGCAAGATGGTGCCTTCGAGAGGTAAAAATTGAAAATTCCTAGTACTTAATAACAATCGCGAAAAAAAAAAATAAGGAAAAACGAGATATTCCTACCAGTTTTCGACAAAGTTGTTATTGTTTTTTTTTTAGGTAGTAACGAAAATTTGCATATTATTTTTAATGAGAAATTCATAAAAATGCCTTTTTATATCTAACATTTAAAAAATGTTATAAAATATTATAAAACAAGTTGATCAGCGCACATTATGGCCCGTAAAAATGATAACTCTTTTAAAAAAACTGTGATTTTTCAACTCATTTTGGGTGTAAGTAAGTAACTTGTGGCAGTAAGTGCACCTCAGCCACCTTGTTGGACGATGTGCGAAAATTTCATTTTGATGCAAGCTTATCGATTTTTTTGAAAACGAATTTTGTGTAAAAATCCTGTTTTTCCCTGCGCTTTTGAAAACTATTAGGAATTTATTACTTTTGGCTCCCAAAAGTACCAACTAGATTCACTTTCCTATTAGAAAAGATACGGTTGTAGAAAACGGTTGAATAGCCATGCAATTTTTAACAGTACAAAAAGGGTGTTCTCTACAGTGGCACAAAATGCATCAAACTGAACAACAAATTCAACTACAAAAACACAAGGCACAACTACATAAAATACAATATAATTCCAATCACAACAACCAACACAAATAAAACCATAACAACACCCTGCACTACCTCAACCACAACAATAATATCCAGCACTATATTCCAAACTTCTAAGAGCACACATAAACCTATCCAGGAAACAACTAGTATCCATATACTCATAGGTCATAGACAATGACAAAAAAAAAATAAAAAAAAATGTGTCGAAAATCAAAAAAAATTTTGGTGAGGCGGATTTGTGGTTAGGCGGACGTTAAGACTGCTCCGGTGCGCGGCCGGTGACCGACCACGTAGTGCACAGTGGAGCAATTATTATGATTGTAGATATACGATATATCCAAAGCATGTAGCAAAGGATGAAGAACACTAATCTGGCTAGTAGCCAGAGGTCTGCCGTACGGCTGGTCTGACGCCGCCTACTACGAGCGCCTCACGGTATTCGATACGAGTTCGGCTGTATATATATATCGCACATCGATCCTGGTAATAGCTGGTTAGAGCCAGCCACCGATATACTGTCTATAGTCGCGGAGACGGCAGCGCCCTCTGGTAGTGGCATACAGTCACCACTGGCCTTCTCGACCAAACATCACACACACCTCATTAGAGCGTAATGCCTAACCGCCGGGACGCAATTTTAATGAAATACTGGGGGTGCTGAAGCCCTTCTATTTTTTTTTTGTCATATTATCATATGTAGACGATAAGTAAAAGCAAATAGTAATTCGAAAACATTGGTCACTAGTATAAATAGAATTATTAACTATCAATGATAAAATTATAACAGTGGCAATAGTGGATTGGGGTTTGTACATAGAAACATAGAGTATTCTGAATAATATATTTTGTCACACTGCAAATGTGTCCAGCGATGCGTTTCCGCCGAATTGCTGTACGAACGGGTGTTATCGACACCGCTACGGTATTTACAAATAATCTAAATTCAAAATGTTCACTATGATTTTATGTTTTTATTACACGTCTTACGTATTTACCGTCTACAGTCTACATGCACAAACGTTTCATCAGAATATCACTTGATTAGTTTTTTAAATAATAATATTATTTATATATATAAATAAAAAATAACATAATAAAAACTGTTTTTTTCATACATAATGACCATTGAAAATGTAAATTAACATGAAAAAATTTGGGATGCTAAGTCTATAAATAACTCAAACGACTCTGAATATTTTGAAAAATTTATTATGTATAAAAAATGATAAAAAAAAACATATTTTGTTGAAACTGCAAAGAGTTATTAGTTTTGAATTACAAAAAAATAGGAAAATCGGCAATTTACATAATAGTTCATTAATTTGTATTACATTTTCAAAGCTTATATATAAATAGAAAAATGTTCATGAATTTCCTATTCAAAACAATTTGTCAATATTTATGATTTTTAAAAGACGCTTTTGAAGCATTTTTTTGTCCCAAAAGGTGATAACAGATACAAAAAAAAAAAAACATCATTGTAATAACAATATATCCATTACTCAGCTCAGAATATAAAATATCAAATTTTTTTCCAAAATTAGATTAGGTCTATAAAATGCTTAGGTACCTATATGAACTGATGCAAGGCGCAACTATTACCTATAATTTTTAATCTATAGACTGTATTCCATACAAATGTAACTACTATGTAAGCAATGACGATCTTGCTACTATTCGAACGGGTATAGAAACTTAATGCCTATGATTTTAAATGAAGTTGCTTATATGTTGCAATGACTTAGACCATAGTTTTTTTTCTTGATATACAGCTTACTGACTCTTTTCCATTTTATTGTACACTACTACTTAGGAATACATATTTAAGTATAAAGCAAAGTATTGTTGAGAAAAAAACTATTATTTACTGTTATGAGTATACCAACTGAATATAAGCTGTATTTCTTTAACTTGAATGCAATAGTTGATTTAAATTATACAAAACACTTTTTATTAAACATTCAGAAAAAAAACTAACATTGATAAAATAAATATATGTTTTATCTTAAGTTAATCATCTGTGTGTATTATTACAACCAATAATAAAACTATTATAAAATGTGGTGGCCTATTAACAACTAAACACACAGACGTCAATGTAACTTCTTGACAATGTTTCCGTGGACCAAGTGTTGATGTCTGGTTGTACACTTCAATAGTATAAACAAATTCTTCAGATTTCTTTGTTTCTCCGTCAATCAAATACATTAAACAATCTGATTCGACTACTCCTATTAAAAAATTGTATTCAAAATTAATATTTTTTTACAGAGATTAATAATTAAAAACAATTATTATTATTAAATTTACCAGGTATGTATCGAGAAATATACAGGCCTCAATACTGTTAAGAAATGTTGATCCATCACAAACACTGATACCATACATAACAACTTCCAAAATTCTATATAAACACCTTCATGACATACAGACTGTTCTTCAACTAGGTAGTTTATGTGTGGAATCATAACGTTCGACAGACATCAAATGTTTTAATAATCCTCTTATTTATAAAATTAAATGTTTTACAAATTTAAAGAAAAAAAAAAATATTTATTTACCTCTTATAAACGATAATCAAGTATGCCCACACGCAAATCACTTCTGTAGTCATACTAGCTATCCATTTTTGAATAGTGACATCAAAAACCTCTACACCGAATCGTATTTGGAATGGCAAAATGCTGAACTGACTTCTGTAAAAGAAATTGTAAAGCTTCTAATACAAAATCGATATTAATAAACAAAATATATTAATTCATAGTGAAGGAATATTTAAAAAAATATTAACATTTACATTTAGAATTTTTTTCAGAAGTGTTTCTTGAACCACGTTATTTACTATACATCGAGTGTTGATACTGATAGTGGCAAACGTCATTAATACTGGCAATACATTTTTCTCCAATTAAAACATGGATTACCCATTTAATAACACATTCAAAGCCTACAACAATAAATAAATATCATTAAAATAAAATATAACAAAATATACCTAATTGAAGCAGTTGTTTGAGAAACCCTACGTGTCTAACCATTGCGTATTGTAATTATAATGATCCCCATTACACCCATTCACTTATTTATGTTATTTTATACTTCTACACTTTAAGGTGTAACTATAAAATAACATATACAATTATGGTTATTGATGAATGCTTCAGAACTTGAGAGAACACCGTACAATTATGATGTAAATTGGCAAATGATTTTATAGAAAGATAATTTGAAGTATTCGTTTGTGTTAGTAAAATCTTTGCACATATACCACTTGTATAGTCCAGCTATTAGCGATCTGCAGCCGGTTACAAAACCTTGAGAAGGTACTAATAATTAATTTAAATAATTTTGATAGGAGTCTATAACAATTCAAATAATTATTTATACCTGTAAATTTTCATTGGCGACCATAGTTTTGCCAGTATAAATATATAATCTAAAAATATAAGTAAAACGGTAGAATCTAACTTATAATAAATACAAAAATATGGACTGGCTGCTACTAAAACATTAATTTCAGTCCTAATAATATTGATTCACGCTCAGTTACCAATCCAATAAAGCATGTATCTTCATTTCTAAAAACAAAAATAATATTATTATGTTACTAAAATTTAATTTACAAGCAAATAAAATCACTTTCAACGTACTTATGTAGATCGTGAGTCTTCAAGTAGCCGTCTAACAGAGTGTGGGTGTATTGAGAATATAACATTTATTCGTTCAGATCCATTGGTTTCTAAAAAATTAAAAATGATAATTCATTACTTTTTTAACATTATAAATTTATAAATAAGTAAATTTTACTTTAAAAAAAGTAACTTAAATACCTAATGTATATTCAATTAAAACTAAATTTGGCATAAGAAAATAAATTATGAATATCGTTGATATAGTTTGTAGAAAGCCCTTGGGTAGATTATTTGACAATTGTAAAATAGAATTTAAAAAAAAAAAACTTTTAAACATATTAATTCAACACAAAATAAATTCCAAAAATAATAAACTTAAGAATATAACTAATGTATAGAAATAGTTAGGTATTTGTTTTATTTACATTATATTGTTATTTTCCTTACCTATTTGTTTTTATTATGACAATTTTAACTTTATACAACATTGGTATTATTTACATTACATATTAAAGGTAATATTTCTTGTTAAAATCTCATTAAATAATAATAAAAAAAAAAAAAAAAAATATTTTTTAGGTACCTAAATTAGATAATTTATTTATGTTTTTAATTTGGTTGCTTATTTATACACCTAATGTATTTATTTTCATACATAAATAACATTATTATATTTTAATTTTAAACAGACAGTAATATTCAATACATTTTAACAAAGTTGTTAAAAAATTAATTAGGTGCAAGTATAATAATATCATATTTATATATCAATAACAAAGGTTTGTTTTGTTATAGACTTAGAACAACATAGAAGTGACATTCAGAACCTGATCACGTTCTTGTTAACCTATGATCTGATGTCTAAACGACTGAAGAATATGGAAACCAACCGGTGCACCATACTGAGTTTATACATTTGTTTACTTAAGTTACGGAAACATTTACTATTCTCGTGTTATTATAGTTATAGTGTTAAAGTCACTTGATTTGCCCAATTTAGACAGTGTCCTAATCCTAGTTTATATGCAACTAATTTATTCCGACTCCAGTTTATAGGTACTTTTAATAAACAAATTGTTTGAATAAAAAAATACACATTTTGTTTTTCTTTAATATACAAAATAAAATACAAGTAAAAAATACTTACTTAAAATATCTCAATAATTGACGGTGTTAATTACTGACCAGGTTATGTTGAACAAAAAAGCAACAGCACTATTTATTTCTAAGGTAACTGAATTAAATTAATTTTAAAAAAAACAAGAAGTGTAGTGAGTATAGTACAAAAATACTTTAACAAACAGAATTTATAATCAGACAATGAATATTGATAATTTTATAATGTTATCACAAACGTAAAACTGCAGCCAATGAGAACTCGCGATGTCAATATACCGGGCGCCAGATTTACTAGTACAATTAGAAAGGTTCAAAAATATTTAGATTTGTAAATGATTTGAATAATTTTGATTTTTTTTTTCTATAATGTAAATAATAGTTTTGTAATTTCTTATGGATATTGACTAACTAACATTTCTAGTCATAAACACATTTTATTTTACTTGAATAATAAATATATATTAATTAATAGTATGGTAATAATTTAAATCATATTATACATAATCATAAAAATTTCTATGCACAAATGTTATTTCTAACAAAATCTATGAGAAAATTAAACCAAAATTAATTAATATTAACAAAATTACCTATTTATTAAACTTAATATCGAATAGTGTACCTAATATGAATATTTAAAAAAATGATATAATATATATCATATTATAATAATTATATTGATACCTACCTATGCTGGTACTGATTTATAAGTGAATAATAGCTAAAAAAAAAAGGTGGGTAAGTGGATGTCGCTCTGCTGTATAGTAGGTTACAAGTGGGTCACTGTAATGGATGGTGTTAAATTTGAATTCAATGATATAATAATATTATTGTAAAAGAAAAACGATTCTGAGCGAAAACGGTCAGTCAGCCTATGATATTACCAAGTATCATTGATGATATTATTGTGAATAAAGTAACTTATTTGAAACAACTTCTGGCGTTCTCCAGGGCGGCCACCTAAGCCCATGACTATTTTCACTTTTTGTTAACTCTATCTCCATACGACTTAACCAAGTAAAATTTTTGTTGTATGCGGATGATATAAAGATATTTCATAAAATTAAGTCCCCTTCAGATTCCACCCTACTTCAGAGTGAATTAGACATTTTTACAGAATGGGTCTCTCATTTAGGTTTAACCCTAAACCTTTCTAAGTGTAACGTTATTTCCTTCTCCAGATCTTTAACTCCAATTTTAACCACATACTTTCTTAACGGCACGGTACTTGAACGAGTTTCCTCCATTAAGGACCTTGGTATAATTTGCTCGCCTAATCTATGTTTTAGCACTCATATAAATTCGATGGTTAATAGAGCACTTAAAGTCCTCGGGTTCATCATACGTAATACTAAATTATTTAAGTCGGTTAGATGCCTTTGTACTTTATACTATGCCCTTGTCCGCTCTCTTCTTGAATTTGGATCTGTGCTCCGGCAACCGTATTTAGTCAAAGACCAGCTACGACTTGCGTCCAAAATAAATTTCTTAACTTTATTGCCTTCAAAATGAACATTTATCACGAAAATCATGATTATTCCAACATAAGGCAAGTTTTGAACATCCCAACTCTTACCTCTCGTCGTGCAAAAGCAGACTTAGACTTTCTAAATTTAATTCTAAGTGGTTCTTTGGACGTTCCTGATCTCCTTGCAGCCATACCATTCAAAGTTCCTTCTCATTCTTCCAGAAATCAATCACAATTTTATGTCCCAACCCACAAGACCTCGTATGGGCACTAACCTAACCACACTCTACACCGCATGCTCAGAGCTGCGAACAACCAATAATCCTTAGGCCACTAATTAGACTTCTACCTTTATAATTATACTATTTATCTATATTATAACATGTATACTCTGAAATATTTATACTTTTATCTAAATTATTTATATACCTAATTAATTATTTATGTATTCTTACTGTACTTATACCATACCTACTTGTAATAATATGTAAAATTGCCGTTTCGGCGTTTACTAAACAATAACAATAACAATAACTTATATATAACCTATTTACGTGGAGCCTTGTTTTCAATTTTCAATCCTTAGCTTTAAAAGTTGAACATTTTATAAATTTTTAACTAGGTACTGAATAATTTGTGAATTTCAATAAATTTGATAAATTTTGTCAATATTTCATCTTTAAATGCTCATAAAAAAAATTGTGCCTATATATTTTTAATATTTTTCAACTGCTATTATAACATTATATATAACGTTATATATAATGTAATATATAAATAACCTATTTACGTGGAGCCTTGCATTAAATTTTCACGCTTTTTTATCTAACAAATAAAAAAAAACTAAAAAAATTGAAAACTGACAATGTCCGTAAACAGCTCAAAAAGAGTCAAAATATTTTCAAAATTGTATGGCGTATAGAAAATGAAAATATAAACATTCAGTAAAATTTTCATGTATCTACAGTAACAGTTATATGAATAACTGTTATTCGTTTTTGAATAACTACAAAATAGTAAAATCGTTACATGAGAAATCGAGTGAATATCAAATGTTGTAAAAATGTGAATTTCAAACGCTTATAAAAATGTAATTTGACTTTCTTGTAGACATTTCTTTTTTGATAAAGGTAGACAAACTTATGGATAATCTTGTATTACATTTTCAAATCTCAGATTTAAAAGAAAAATTTTCATTAGTATTCAACTCAATATAATTTTCTAATTTTCGTGATTTTTCCGTATTTTGTCAATATTTGAACTTTAAATGCTTATAAATAAAAACTGTGACTAAGGATTTTTAATTTTTGTCATCTGCCTTTGGAACAATAACCTAGGAGCCTTCTATTAAATTTTCAATCTTTTTTACTCAACAGATAAAATGTTATTGATATTTATTGAAAAAAAAACAAAAAAAATGGAAATTGACAATGTCCGTAAACAGCTCAAAATATTTGGAAAATGTTATGGTTCTATATATATCTATATATAGTATATATAGATAATACCCGCACAATGTATAAACGAATAATTATTTTCTTTTTTGTCTTGTACTAGTATTAATAAATTATGTAAGTACCCACCTTTTTTCATCATTTTTCTAATTTTTGTGCGCTGGCTTTTCAAATTAATAAATATATCACTCTGTGTATTTTTTTTTAAATACCTGGTCCCCAATTTACGAAGTTTATGTAAATTTGACATATTACCAATTAATTTGACTTTCATGTAGAAATTTTTTTTTATGATAAAGGTAGACAAACTTATGAGGAATCTTGTATTAAATTTAAAAATTATTTTCGCAACGAATATCACTAGAAAATAGTAGGAAAATGCAACTGCGATAAAATAAATATGAATTTATATATTCCTCTCAAAACTCATTGCAATATATTATAAGTATTAACTTATTAATAAACTATTTACTATTATTAACAGGCACGTATCCAGGGGGGTCCATGGGGTCTGGACCCCCCCGGAAATTTTTGTGCACCGGCACATAAAATCATTATCATTACTTAAATTAAACCTAACTTAAATTAAAATAAAATACGTATTATACTAAAAAATTTTATATTGTTGTGGTTCAAAAATAAACCACTATAGAACGGTCAAATATTATTATCTATGGGTCGAATTATATCGCGGAGACCCGACGGCCGACACACTGTCACGTCAACAATGTCGTATATCGTCAATTATTATCGAACAATATTATCGCAGATAATGTGATATTTGTACATGTGATCGGAAATCTCGTATTGGGTTTCATAGTTTCATGAGGTATTAATCATACATGAGTATTGAGTGCGACTGTGTGAGACAAACACGAGTTCCGTTTTTGGCATAGTTTTATATAATAATATATACTTGACGTTATTTTAATATATTTTTTTTTTTATTTGACTTAAGTATTTGTATTAATTGTCATGAAGCGAGGGACATTAGACCATTTTTTCAAACCAGCAGTTAAAAATCCGCGGTTAGACAATTACCCGAAACGTGAGCTTGAAGAAAATACGACGGTCACAACTGAGCTAACTGTGGATGTAAAAAATGTGAGTACTATTAACATGGATATCGGAACGGTCTCAACAGAATTATTTGAAAAAAAAAATTATACCTCCAACAACGATTTATTTAAATCTAACGTTATGAATTTCCTATATGTACCTACTGCGACTTATGATTCTCCTGTTCGTGAATTTAATGGAAAAAAACTTAAATTTCAATATAAATGGTTCCAAAAATGGAATTGGTTATCATACTCAAAAGTATTTGACGGGGCATTTTGTAAACATTGCGTTTTGTTTTGTAACGACTATGTAGGAATAGGATTCCATGAAAAGATTGGTTAACTAGTTGCCAAACCATTTATTAAATGGAAAGACGCTATAGAAAAATGTACGTCCCATTCTAAAGCGGGTTATCATCGATTCTGTATAAATGCTGCAGATAATTTTAGCTATGTGGTTAATGGTAAAATGGATAATGTTGCTACACAATTAATTTCACAAAGAAAACAACAGCGAAACGAAAACAGATTAGCTCTCAAACCTAATATAGAAACTATATTTTGTATTGTATTATAAGTTGTAACTTGGTTTTAATTTGTCAGCTTATAAAAAAAAAAAAAAGATTTTCTATGTATCAATTAAGCATAAAAATTGTACTAACATTTATTTCGACCCCCCCCCCCCCCCCCACCCCAAAAAAATAAAATCCTGGCTACGTGCCTGATTATTAATTATTATCATCTATTAGGAAATGGGTAGTATATACTAGTGCCTGAAAAAAAAAAATATACCACCAAATATTCACCCATGTGTACGTATCCTATATTATATATATTAAATGTATATTTTTACACAAAATCAGATATAGGTATCTGTAATATTAGTGTTGTGTTAAAAATGTCATTGTATGAATAAAATATAATAATATAAAAAAAAAATTTCAAGTTGCCAGGAATAATACTTATGAATTAGGTACCAAAAAAATTAACTAAAATCATTTTTCTTGAATATATATGTCGTCAAAATTTACAGTCGCTCTAATATTTTCTTTAAATAGTACACGTATATTTTAAATATTTTTAAATTGTTAAAATACATTTTCTGGGATCTAAGGTATTAAATGTTCAATATTTTTAACCAGCCATTAATATTTTTACAACACTTAAAAACAAACTAAAAAAATCGAAAATTGCCTATAAATATCTTGAATTTAATCTAGATAATCACAAAAAAAATGTTCATAAACTACAGTAAAAGATAATTTAAGTTACATGGAGTGTTTAAGTTTCCATGATGATTATTTTATGAATTTAATATACATGGTTCCTCTTAAGTATTGTTATTTATAATGAAATATAAAAGAAAAATTTGAGTGTTAATTAAAAAAAAAATATAGTTCCGTATATTATTTTTTGTGGTAGGAAAGTGAATCTAGTTGGTAATTTATGTGGTCAAAAGTAAAACTTCCCATTTTTCAAAAGCGTCCTCAGTTCACAAAGTTCGGGGACCTATATCATATTTTCTAGTAATTGCTGTTCCTATGAACATTTTTTAAATATGACGTCCTGGAAAGTATTATCTTCTGTAATAAAAAAATTTTAAAAAAGTAGTACATTTTTTTTTAAATAATTCTAGATAAAAACTTTTACGCATTGTGGTTATATTTAGGTACTAGTTTTCCGGAAATCACAAAATCATAAATTATATTTTATTTATTTATCTACGGCTTTTTGAATCTTGGCCTATATATTTTAAAAATTGTATTAAATAATTTTTTTTTTATAAGTTATACGTATGATATCTTTTCTGATAGGAAAGAGAATCAAGTTGATACTCTGGGAAGTGTAAAGTAAAATTTTTCCAGTAGTTTTCAAAAGCGCCGTGAAAAACAAAAGAAAAATTAAGGAAAAACAGGAATTTTTTTCGCAAATTTGTTTTTTTACTTAATCAATTTTGATTTTTGATTTAACTCTAAAACAAATGACCGTAGGTACGTGAAATTTTGACTGAATGTTTATATTACCATTTTCTGTACACCATAACATTTTCCAAATATTTTGACTTATTTTGAGCTATTTATGGACATTTTCAGTTTCCATTTTTATTAGTATTTTTTTCTATGGATGTCAATAAAACTTTATTTGTTGGGTAAAAAAGCTTGAAACTTTAATATAAGGCTCCTACTATATTGTTATTATGATATTTGAAAAATATTAAAAATCTTAAGTCACAGTTTTTATTTATAAGCATTTAAAGTTCAAATTTTGACAAAATACGGAAAAATCTCGAAAATTATCAAATTATTTTGAGTTGAGA
Source organism: Metopolophium dirhodum (assembly GCF_019925205.1). Taxonomy (NCBI): domain Eukaryota; kingdom Metazoa; phylum Arthropoda; class Insecta; order Hemiptera; family Aphididae; genus Metopolophium; species Metopolophium dirhodum. Next base: position 37,855,960 of record NC_083560.1, read on the forward strand.
ATTCATAAAAATTTTTCTTTTTAAATCTAAGATTTGAAGATTTATACAAAATTCCTCATAAGTTCGTCTACTTTCATCAAAAAGAAAATGTCTACAAGAAAGTCAAATTAAATTTTTTGAGCGTTTGAAATTCATATTTTTACAACATTTGATATTCACTCGATTTCTCATGTAACGATTTTCTTATTTTATTGAAATTAAAAAACAAAGGACTGTAGATACATGAAAATTTTACTGAATGTTTATATTAAGCATTTTCTTTACACCGTACAATTTTGACTGTTTTTGAGCTGTTTACGGACATTGTCAGTTTTCAATTTTCTTAGTTTTTTTACCAGGCACGACACGACACACGACGTAGCTGTGAATGCGCCTTTAGAATAAAAAAATGTAATCAAGGCAAATGCAATGCATTTCGTGGGGATCTATGCCAGGGGCGTCCTTAGACAGTTTTCTTGGGGGAAGGGGAGAATCTATTTTTTAAATCAATAATTACCCTATGCGTATTTTTCAATAGTTTGGACAAACTTAAGTCAATTTTACTGACTTTATTTTTTTTTTAATGCGACTACATTACAAATAAGTTTACGTAACAAAGTATTGTTTCATAAATTCACCTTTAATTTTTAATGTTGTTGTAATATAATATAATATAATTAAAAACAATTAAATAATAAATAATAAAATAATTATAATAATAGTATATAAGCGCAACTTCTATAAGTTATAGAATAAAATATAAATATAAATATAGCTATACAATAAAATCAATTTTTCTATGAATGTCAATAAAATTTTATTTGTTGTGTAAAAATCTTGAAAATTCAATACAAGACTCCTAATATATTGTTACAATGAAATTTGAAAAATATTAAAAATCCATAGTCACAATTTTTTTTTAAGGATTTAAAGTTCAAATATTGACAAATTATGTAAACATTTTTGAGCTAGAAATTGATAAAAATTTTATATTTATATTTAAGATTTGAAAAAGTAATACAAGATTCCTCATACGGTGGTCTACCTTTATCAAAAAAAAAAATGTCTGCAAGAAGTGCAAATTAAATTTTTATAGCGTTTGAAATCCGTATTTTTACAAAATTTGATATTCACTCGATTTCTCATGTAACGATTTTCTTATTTTATTGAAATTAAAAAACAAAGGACTGTAGATACATGAAAATTTTCTGAATGTTTATATTAAGCATTTTATTTACACCATACAATTTTGACTTTTTTGAGCTGTTTACGGACATTGTCAGTTTACAATTTTCTTAGTTTTTTTTCTATAAATACCCATCTTTTTTTTATTCCTAAATTAGATATAAATTACAATAATTATAAAAATTATAAAGATTATAAAGAAAAAAAAATTATAAAGATTAATCGTGATTACAAATTATACATTTTGTAATCGTAATCAATACTATGATTAAATTATTACTTTAATGATTTGAAATTATTTTTAATTGTGATTAACGATTACATTAATTTTTATAGCAATTAACGATTATAAAATATAACATTAATCATTAACCAGATTATAATTTGCCCAACACTGACTGCAGGTATATATTTTGTTGCGAGTATATAATTGTCATCAAATTATTAAAAATATGTATAAGTAATATACGTATACTATTAATTGTATATTTAATTGTATAATATGTCTTTTGTTTGCAAACAATGTGATTCAAATTTTACCTAAAAATATAATTTGAGCCGACAAAAATCGACTCACCACCAAAAAAAATAAAAATGTTGAAATAAATTCGTATGTATTTGAGTTATAACTTCTAGTTTATTTTTTTTTCTTCATATAAATTGATTTGTTTTAAATTTGTAGGAATGCAATGAATGTAGGTAATCGAAAGTTTAACCGCAAAGATATTTTAATACGTCATATAGAACTAGCCTAATATAGTGCAAACGTGATTCTTTTGTAAGTTAATAAGAACTCAATTAAAAATTATATGTGCAGGCACATTTACGGCGTTGCAATGAACTTCCTCAGCCAAAAACCCGACAACAAATGTAGACAAACAACAAAAACAAAAAGTGCACACAGACGTAGTATATAGACAAAGATGACATGCAAAGATAATGAACCGATGGATTATGCAATATAAAAAGACGAGAAAAATCAAATACACCATGATGGTGGTAATAATAATTAATTAAAAAATGTTTATTTAATTTATATTTTCCAATTTTTTTTTAAATATTCTATTACACAACAGAAAAATATTATAAGAAATTACAGCAGATAAAATCACGAGAACAACTACAACAGTTAAATAAAAAACTGGTTGCACCCATCCATGTTTCCATTGCTAATTCAAAAATTGAAACTGTGCCTTTGAAAAAAAAAATAAGTTGGAAATGGGTAAAACAAAAAAAGAATTTTTGACGTAAGTCTACATTGAATTTTAATTCCAATACATTAATTTGGTACTACTAAATTTTTTTTTTATTACAGGTGTCAGAAGTCAATAAACAAGGCATATAAAGAAAACTAAATTTTCTTATTTAAGATTATACTATATGTACTGTTACTTTATTACGTACAATATATTATTGTATATAAAAAAATATTTTTACGGGAACTATACAAAACTTCCTATAAAACAAACCCCATTAAAAGCGATATGAGTGTCCCATACACGATTTCGAGATAATAAATGGTTAACCTATAGCTTAATATAACAAAATTACTACCTATAAAATAAGTATTTTTATCAACATTTCAAAAATTAAAAATACATTGCAACGGGATACGTGTACTTTTGGTCCAACAGCCCTCCTACCCCTCGAGATGGCCATGTTTGTAGTTAATTTATTAATGCATATGCACAGATTTAGAAGATTAGATTACAAAAATGAAAAAAAAAATGAACATTATTAAATAAGGGCCACAATGGGTATTGGGTAAGCATACGTAAGTTCCATAAAAAAAAATAATCTTCTCACTTTATTCAGACTTAGGATTGCGGACAACTTAAACGCAGTTTGTGTTTAAAAATAAATAAATTAGTTTAAAAAAAAGTCGAATCCAATTTATATTTAAATCCAGTCCATGTAATATTAAATTTATAATGCATAGTCCAATTAATATTATTATAGGTAAATAAATTGAATTAGATTTTTTTAATGCAATTCAGGAACAAACAAAATTTAAGTTCAAATTTTTTAATTTTATTTTTTGTATGGGAACATTGTAGAACGTACGGGTTTATATTTTTTGTGAGAGAATTTACATATTGTAACCGTTTGCCTGCTATGTTTCGTATGAGAAATTACTAAGCCAGTGTAAGTATTAGGTATACTCTAAAAACTAAAAAGTAATATTTAATTGGGATTGTTTTTTGTACGGAATGTTATGTCCACAGAATGGTATAATTTGGGAATAGTAGGTATTATACAGAAATAGTATTTTATTAAAATTGTATTTACTGGAATCATATAAACCAGTATGTTATACAACAGTAAAATACATTTTGAGAACCATAACTATTAGGAATAGTATTAATTAGGACATAAAAAATCGAGATCAATATTACACAGGACCGTATTTTTCGGAACTGTAATAAATAGGAATCTTATTTTAAGAGATTAGTATTGATCGGGACAATATTACTTACACGGGACCGTATTTTTCGGGACAGATGTCAAATCAGTTAAATGTTCGTTATCTAGTCATCGGGAAAAAAATGCTTATTGTAATCTTATACCTACATATAAAATCAAAATGCCACTTAGTCATTGATCGCTGTAACTCAATAACTACACAACGTACGAACTTGAAATTTGGAATAGAGATTGTACTAATATTTTCACCGTGAAATAAGAAAGGATTTGCCAAAATTCGCATTTTAAAGAGGTGCTCAAACAGGGACATTGAAGTTTACATTGGAAATTTTATTTTTATTTATTAATAGTTCCCATTGGTTACAGTCAACAGTAGATATTATTTGTGTTTATTTATTTTTGTTTTCCATTGGTTTTTTGGGCAGATCAAGTACAAGCTTGCATCAAATCGAATTATTGAAAATTGCCTACCAAGGTGATTGGTAAAAGAGTTGCGCTTTGTCCGCGATCTGACGTAGTCGGATTGCCTATCAGGGTGGCTGAGTTGCACTTACCGCAGGCTGCAGCATGTGCGTGTTACACCCAAAAGTAGTTGAACAATCATAATTTTTTTAAGATTTGCGTTTTTTTACGGGCAATGAAGTACTATAAAACTTAATTTACCATTAATACCGCTAGAAACATTTCAATACGTTTTCATTAACCGTTTTTTATATTCACTTGCTGATCACATTAAACGATAAAATTTAAATAAAAAAATTATATATAACATCGTCCGAAAACAAAATAAACAACCAATCACGGGTGAAGCTGTGACGGGTCAGCTAGTCATAGATAAATACAACTAGATAGCCGTCTTTATACCTACTAGAGTTGTGACCAATGTTGAAGTCAGCCGCCATTTATAGAGTAGGCAGTATTTAAATTTATTTTACATTTATTCATATACATAGGTATACACTTAATACTTATGTATACATAGATATAACTGATATAAGATATATACTGTGATATTATGTTATTGTACTAACATAATAATATATCAGCTTATATACATTCTATGGTTTTATAATTATTGCAACAATTGCATTAATTACATCAATGTCAATTTGTTAGGAAAATGTAAAATACCAGTTTTCCAACAATTGTTTATATTTTTCTTGTACTTTAGAATATTATAATACCAGTATGGGTACTTCATATAATCTCTGGTCTTATCTTAATAGCATGTGAACCAAGATCTATAGCTTAATTTTTAGTATGTGCTTGTACTTTTACATTACGTAAAGCAGGGACGGACTGGGAATCCAAATTGGCCCCGGAGAAACAGAAAATTCGGCCTAATTTTGGGCTAGTAATAAACTATTTATAAGTTATTGGCCCAAGTTTATTCAAGCAGTCCAATTTTTTGACGGGCCCGGGCGGGGAAAGTTCACCCGGTAAACCCTAGCCAGTCCGTCCCTGTGAAAAGCTAAATATTAAATGTAAAAGTCTCCCAAAATTATTCAATTTTTTTCTAAAATACTAATAAACCACGGTTCAGATTTTAGATGGTTACCACTTAAAATATCAGAAAACAATAATAATTGAAGTTATGTAAACTTTAAAATGAGTACTTTCCTATTCACCTGATAGAATATTTGCGTTAAGCATGCAGAACTCATCTTAATACCTATGTTGTTATATTTACTCAGACATACAAATTGATAATGGTGGTTAGAAAAGGTGATAACAAATACAAAAAAAAAACATCATTGTAATAACAATATATTCATTACTCAGCTCAGAATATAAAATATCAAATTTATTTTACAAGTTAGATTAGGTCTATAAAATGCTTAGGTACATGAACTGATGTAAGGCGCAACTATTACCTATAAATTTAATCTGTAGACTGTATTCCATATAAATGTAACTACTATGTAAGCAATGACGATCTTGCTACTATTCGAACGGGTATAGAAACTTAATGCCTATGATTTTAAATGAAGTTGCTTATATGTTGCAATGACTTAGACCATAGTTTTTTTTCTTGATATACAGCTTACTGACTCTTTTCCATTTTATTGTACACTACTACTTAGGAATACATATTTAAGTATAAAGCAAAGTATTGTTGAGAAAAAAACTATTATTTACTGTTATGAGTATACCAACTGAATATAAGCTGTATTTCTTTAACTTGAATGCAATAGTTGATTTAAATTATACAAAACACTTTTTATTAAACATTCAGAAAAAAAACTAACATTGATAAAATAAATATATGTTTTATCTTAAGTTAATCATCTGTGTGTATTATTACAACCAATAATAAAACTATTATAAAATGTGGTGGCCTATTAACAACTAAACACACAGACGTCAATGTAACTTCTTGACAATGTTTCCGTGGACCAAGTGTTGATGTCTGGTTGTACACTTCAATAGTATAAACAAATTCTTCAGATTTCTTTGTTTCTCCGTCAATCAAATACATTAAACAATCTGATTCGACTACTCCTATTAAAAAATTGTATTCAAAATTAATATTTTTTTACAGAGATTAATAATTAAAAACAATTATTATTATTAAATTTACCAGGTATGTATCGAGAAATATACAGGCCTCAATACTGTTAAGAAATGTTGATCCATCACAAACACTGATACCATACATAACAACTTCCAAAATTCTATATAAACACCTTCATGACATACAGACTGTTCTTCAACTAGGTAGTTTATGTGTGGAATCATAACGTTCGACAGACATCAAATGTTTTAATAATCCTCTTATTTATAAAATTAAATGTTTTACAAATTTAAAGAAAAAAAAAAAATATTTATTTACCTCTTATAAACGATAATCAAGTATGCCCACACGCAAATCACTTCTGTAGTCATACTAGCTATCCATTTTTGAATAGTGACATCAAAAACCTCTACACCGAATCGTATTTGGAATGGCAAAATGCTGAACTGACTTCTGTAAAAGAAATTGTAAAGCTTCTAATACAAAATCGATATTAATAAACAAAATATATTAATTCATAGTGAAGGAATATTTAAAAAAATATTAACATTTACATTTAGAATTTTTTTCAGAAGTGTTTCTTGAACCACGTTATTTACTATACATCGAGTGTTGATACTGATAGTGGCAAACGTCATTAATACTGGCAATACATTTTTCTCCAATTAAAACATGGATTACCCATTTAATAACACATTCAAAGGCCTACAACAATAAATAAATATCATTAAAATAAAATATAACAAAATATACCTAATTGAAGCAGTTGTTTGAGAAACCCTACTTGTCTAACCATTGCGTATTGTAATTATAATGATCCCCATTACACCCATTCACTTATTTATGTTATTTTATACTTCTACACTTTAAGGTGTAACTATAAAATAACATATACAATTATGGTTATTGATGAATGCTTCAGAACTTGAGAGAACACCGTACAATTATGATGTAAATTGGCAAATGATTTTATAGAAAGATAATTTGAAGTATTCGTTTGTGTTAGTAAAATCTTTGCACATATACCACTTGTATAGTCCAACTATTAGCGATCTGCAGCCGGTTACAAAACCTTGAGAAGGTACTAATAATTAATTTAAATAATTTTGATAGGAGTCTATAACAATTCAAATAATTATTTATACCTGTAAATTTTCATTGGCGACCATAGTTTTGCCAGTATAAATATATAATCTAAAAATATAAGTAAAACGGTAGAATCTAACTTATAATAAATACAAAAATATGGACTGGCTGCTACTAAAACATTAATTTCAGTCCTAATAATATTGATTCACGCTCAGTTATCAATCCAATAAAGCATGTATCTTCATTTCTAAAAACAAAAATAATATTATTATGTTACTAAAATTTAATTTACAAGCAAATAAAATCACTTTCAACGTACTTATGTAGATCGTGAGTCTTCAAGTAGCCGTCTAACAGAGTGTGGGTGTATTGAGAATATAACATTTATTCGTTCAGATCCATTGGTTTCTAAAAAATTAAAAATGATAATTCATTACTTTTTTAACATTATAAATTTATAAATAAGTAAATTTTACTTTAAAAAAAGTAACTTAAATACCTAATGTATATTCAATTAAAACTAAATTTAGCATAAGAAAATAAATTATGAATATCGTTGATATAGTTTGTAGAAAGCCCTTGGGTAGATTATTTGACAATTGTAAAATAGAATTTAAAAAAAAAAACTTTTAAACATATTAATTCAACACAAAATAAATTCCAAAAATAATAAACTTAAGAATATAACTAATGTATAGAAATAGTTAGGTATTTGTTTTATTTACATTATATTGTTATTTTCCTTACCTATTTGTTTTTATTATGACAATTTTAACTTTATACAACATTGGTATTATTTACATTACATATTAAAGGTAATATTTCTTGTTAAAATCTCATTAAATAATAATAAAAAAAAAAAAAAAAAATATTTTTTAGGTACCTAAATTAGATAATTTATTTATGTTTTTAATTTGGTTGCTTATTTATACACCTAATGTATTTATTTTCATACATAAATAACATTATTATATTTTAATTTTAAACAGACAGTAATATTCAATACATTTTAACAAAGTTGTTAAAAAATTAATTAGGTGCAAGTATAATAATATCATATTTATATATCAATAACAAAGGTTTGTTTTGTTATAGACTTAGAACAACATAGAAGTGACATTCAGAACCTGATCACGTTCTTGTTAACCTATGATCTGATGTCTAAACGACTGAAGAATATGGAAACCAACCGGTGCACCATACTGAGTTTATACATTTGTTTACTTAAGTTACGGAAACATTTACTATTCTCGTGTTATTATAGTTATAGTGTTAAAGTCACTTGATTTGCCCAATTTAGACAGTGTCCTAATCCTAGTTTATATGCAACTAATTTATTCCGACTCCAGTTTATAGGTACTTTTAATAAACAAATTGTTTGAATAAAAAAATACACATTTTGTTTTTCTTTAATATACAAAATAAAATACAAGTAAAAAATACTTACTTAAAGTATCTCAATAATTGACGGTGTTAATTACTGACCAGGTTATGGTGAACAAAAAAGCAACAGCACTATTTATTTCTAAGGTAACTGAATTAAATTAATTTTAAAAAAAACAAGAAGTGTAGTGAGTATAGTACAAAAATACTTTAACAAACAGAATTTATAATCAGACAATGAATATTGATAATTTTATAATGTTATCACAAACGTAAAACTGCAGCCAATGAGAGCTCGCGATGTTAATTTACAGTATGTGCCTTGTATACTACCGTAGGTAACTTCCATAAACTTATTGGTTTATAGGTGTATGATAACTTCGTAGCCGGCCATTTTCAGTTTGGCGCCATTTCTGTGTTGTACAAACTTGTCCCCCGAAGTTGATAATTTTTATATGAATGGGCTGCCGAGTGATACACCGGGCGCCAGATTTACTATTACAATTAGAAAGGTTCAAAAATATTTAGATTTGTAAATGATTTAAATAATTTTGTTTTTTTTTTTCTAAAATGTAAATAATAGTTTTGTAATTTCTTATGGATATTGACTAACTAACATTTCTAGTCATAAACACATTTTATTTTACTTGAATAATAAATATATATTAATTAATAGTATGGTAATAATTTAAATCATATTATACATAATCATAAAAATTTCTATGCGCAAATGTTATTTCTAACAAAATCTATGGGAAAACACCAAATGCTTATTTTAACAATAGCGTATACGCGAACGTCCCACGTCAAATGATACCCAATACTTGAATTAGGAATTATGACTTATGAATATAGGAATTCAACACAACGATTTAAAAACTACGTTCCGAATCTACAGTAACAGTTATATGAATAACAACAAAATAGCAAAATCGTTACATGAGAAATTGAGTGAATATCAAATGTTGTAAAAATATGAATTTCAAGCGCTCATAAAAATTTAATTTAACTTTCTTGTAGACATTTTTTTTTTGATAAAGGTTGACAAACTTATGGATAGTTTTGTATTACATTTTCAAATCTTAGATTTAAAAAGAAAAATTTTTATGAATTCTCAACTCAAAATAATTTGCTAATGTTCGTGATTTTTCCGTATTTTGTCAATATTTGAACTTTAAATACTTATAAATGAAAACTGTGACTAAGGATTTTTAATTTTTTTCATCTGCCTTTGAAAAAATAACCTAGGAGCCTTCTATTAAATTGTCAAGCTTTTTTACTCAACAGATAAAATTTAATTGATATTTATTGATAAAAAAACAAAAAAATGGAAATTGACAATATCCGTAAACAGCTCAAAATAAGTCGAAATATTTGGAAAATGTTATGTTGTACAGGAAATGCAATTATAATCATTCAGTCAAAATTTCATGTCCCTAAGGTCATTTGTTTTAGAGTTGCACCAAAAACCAAAATCGATTATCTCGAAAACAGATTTTGCGTAAAAATTCCCGTTTTTCCTTAATTTTTCTTTTGTTTTTCACGTCACTTTTGAAAACTACTGGGAAATTTTTATTTTTGACCCCTCAAAGTACCAACTGGATTCACTTTCCTATCAGAAAAGTTACTGTTGAAGAAAATCCAAGCACTTTTACTTTCCTAAAAGGTTAGGTGACAAACACAAAAATAAAAAAAAAAACACACATCATTTTAAAATCAATACATTCATCGTTCCACTCAGAATCTAAAATAAGAAAATTTAGGTTTCTTCATATGCTCTGTTTAATGACTCCTGACACCTCTAATACAAAAAAAATTTAGTAGTACCAAATTAATGTATTGGAATTAAAATTCAATGTAGACCTACGTCAAAAATTCTCTTTTGTGTTTTCATTTTACCCATTTCCAACTTATTTTTTTTTTCAAAGGCACGGTTTCAATTTTTGAAGTAGCAATGGAAACATGGATGGGTGCAACCAGTTTTTTATTTAACTGTTGTAGTTGTTCTCGTGATTTTATCTGCTGTAATTTCTTATAATATTTTTCTGTTGTGTAATAGAATATTTAAAAAAAAATTGGAAAATATAAATTAAATAAACATTTTTTAATTAATTATTATTACCACCATGTATTTGATTTTTCTCGTCTTTACTTATTGTCTCCATCGGTTCATTATTTTTGCATGTCATCTTTGTCTATATACTACGTCTGTGTGCACTTTTTGTTTTTGTTGTTTGTCTACATTTGCTGTCGGGTTTTTGGCTGAGAAAGTTCATTGCAACGCCGTGAATGTGCCTGCACATATAATTTTTAATTGAATTCTACTTAAATTACAAAAGAAACACGTTTGCACTTATGTTGAATTTCTATATGACGTATTAAAATATCTTTGCGGTTAAACTTTCGATTACCTTCATTCATTGCATTCCTACAAATTTAAAACAAATCAATTTATATGAAGAAAAAAAAATAAACTAGAAGTTATAACTCAAATACATACGAATTTATTTCAACGTCTTTATTTTTTTTGGTGGTGAGTCGATTTATGTCGGCTCAAATTATATTTTTAGGTAAAATTTGAATCACAGTGTTTGCAAACAAAATACATATTATACAATTTAATATACAATTAATAATATACGTATATTACTTATACATATTTTTAATAATTTGATGACAATTATATACTCGTAACAAAATAATATATATCTGCAGTCAGTGTTGGGCAAATTATAATCTGATTAATGATTAACGTTACATTTTATAATCGTTAATCACTATAAAATTTTTTTATTTTTTTTTTTATTTTTGTGTCTGTCATCACCTTTTAGGACAGTAAAAGTGCTTGGATTTTCTTCAATAGTAACTTTTCTGATAGGAAAGTGAATCTAGTTGGTACTTTGGGGGGGTCAAAAGTAAAAATTTCCCAGTAGTTTTCACAAGCGACGTGAAAAACAAAAGATAAATTAAGGAAAAACGGGAATTTTTACGCAAAATCTGTTTTTGAGAAAATCGATTTTGGTTTTTGGTGTAACTCTAAAACAAATGACCGTAGGGACATGAAATTTTGACTGAATGTTTATATTAGCATTTTCTATACACCATAAAATTTACAAAATATTTTGACTCTTTTTGAGCTGTTTACGGCCATTGTCAGTTTTCAATTTTTTTAGTTTTTTTTTCTATAAATATCAATAAAATTTTATCTGTTGAGTAAAAAAGCTTGAAAATTTAATAGAAGGCTCCTAGGTTATTGTTTCAAAGGCAGATGAAAAAAATTAAAAATCCTTAGTTACAGTTTTTAATTATAAGCATTTAAAGTTCAAATTTTGACAAAATACGGAAAAATCACTAAAAATAGCAAATTATTTTGATGAGAATTCATAATGATGTCTAGAAGAAACTTAAATTAAATTTTTATGAGCGTCTGAAATTTATATTTTTACAACATTTGATATTTACTCGATTTCTCATGTAACAATTTTCTTATTTTATTGTAATTAAAAAACGAATGACTGTAGATACTTGAAAATTTCACTGAATGTTTATATTAGCATTTTCTATACACCATAAAATGTTGAAAATAGTTTGACTCTTTTTGAGCTGTTTACGGACATTGTCAGTTTTCAATTTTTTTAGTTTTTTTCTATAAATATCAATAAATTTTTATTTGTTGGGTAAAAAAGCGTGAAAATTTAATATAAGGCTCCTGATATATCGTTCTAATAGCAGTTGAAAAATATTAAAAATACATAGTCATAATTTTTTTTTATAAGCATTTAAAGTTCAAATGTTAACAACATTTATCAAATTTCTAATTTATTAATTATTTTGTAGTTAAAAATTTATAAATTTATAACTTTTATGGCTAAGGATTGAGAATTTAAAACAAGGCTCCACGTAAATAGGTTATATACAAATTACTTTATTAGTTTATTCACAATAATATCATATTTGATGATACTTGGTAAAATCATAGGCTGACTGACCGTTTTCGCTCAGAATCGTTTTTCTTATACAATGATATTATATCATTGAATTCAAATTTAACACCATCCATTACAGTGACCCACTTGTAACCTACCGTACAGCAGAGTGACAGCCACTTATCCACCTTTTTATTCTTCATAATCTTTATAATTTTTATAATTATTGTATTTTATATCTAATTTAGGAATAAAAAAAAGGTGGGTAAGTGGATGTCACTCTGCTGTATAGTAGATTACAAGTGGGTCACTGTAATGAATGGTATTAAATTCAATGATTTAACTTTTTTAACTACAAAATAATTATTAAATTTTAATTTTGATAAATTTTGTCAAAATGCGAACATTAAATGCTTAAAAAAAATTGTGTCTATGTATTTTTAATATTTTTCAATTGCTATTGTAACAATATATTAGGAGCCTTGTATTCAATTTTTACGCTTTTTTTCTCATTAATTACAATTTTATTGATGTTTATAGAAAAAAAAATGTCCGTAAACAGATCAAAAAGAGTCAAAATTGTACGGTGTGTAGAAAATGCTAATATAAACATTCAGTAAACTATTTTTTTTTTTAAATTCTATTTTACAATTATCACATAATCTACCCAAGGGCTTACTTCAATCTATATCAATCATATTCATAATTTCTTTTCTCATGCCAAATTTAGTTTTAATTAAATATACATTAGGTATGTAAGTTACTTTTTTTTAAAGTAAAATTTACTTATTTATAAATTTATAATGTTTAAAAAGTAATGAATTATAATTTTTTTATTTTTTTAGAAACCCAAGGATCTGAATGAATAAATGTTATATTCTCAATTCACCCTCACTCTGTTAGACAACTACTTGAAGACTCACAATCTAGGTAAGTATATTGAAAGTGATTTTATTTGCTTGTAAAATAAATATTAGTAACATAATAATATTATTTTTGGTTTTAGAAATGAAGATTCATCATAGGTTATAAAAAAATATAATAATAAGAAACTTTATTAACCTTTTATTGTATATTACCTATATTTTATAATTGCATAGGTAAAAGTGAAATATTTTAATTATCTATGGCCTTCCCCTTCTATCTACATCTGTTTATATTATTTATATAACAAAATTACTATTTAATACCAAAGAATAAATAATAGAATATTTATTATACACATATCCCAACGAGTAGTAGCAAGATTGTCATTGCTTACATAGTAGCTACATTTATATGGAATACAGTCTATATTAATTGCAATTAATAACATTCATTTTTAAATTTTTGAAACCAAAAGATCGCCGATATTGTCGTAACATTTTTATGATAATTAATAATAAAATAAAATGTAATAAAATCTTTTTATTTATTTAGTTATTTAATTATCTTGATTACAGTTATAATAATAACATTTACTTTAAAATTTTCGAATTCAAAAGATCGTCGATATAATATATAGTCATGATAACCTTTCACAAATTCAGAATTCCGAAGAAAAGACGTAATTGTCTAAATATATGAGAAAAAATTTAATAGTTGTGAAGTATGTAAAAACATATATTTATGACAAAATATGTAAAAATATGTAAAATCAAATATAGCTCGTTTTATCAAAAATCTTGTAAAACAAATTTATCACTTGCTGAAATTAGTTTAGTATGTCGCAGAGAAAATATGTATTTACATATAAATCCGAGCCCTAGTCATCACCTTTGGGGACAGAAAAAATGTTTCAACTATCTTCCGGCACTTCTGGCAAAAAGTGAATCTAGTTCGTACCTACTTTGGGGGCGGGAAGGGGTCAAAGTTCCCAATAGTTTACAAAGCGTCAGAAAAACATACAAAAATTAAGGAAAAGCTGCTAACCCAAAACAAATGTTACTCTAAAAAAAAATAACCGAATATAGATGACATTTTCATTGAATGTTTATATTAGCAATTGCTATGCACCATATGATTTTCGAAATATTGCGACACTTTTTGAGCTATTTATTTTCAAGGAATATTTTGAGTTTTACTAGAACCACCACTGCATAAGTGAAAAAAAATTATTTAAAAAATTAAATTTCATAACGAATGCAAATGAGAAATGTTATTGGATAAATAATTCGATGGGCTGTCTCCCAGGTTCTGCTTTGTAATATTATAAATAAATAACTAAAAAGGTGGGTAAGTGGATGTCGCTCTGCTGTACAGTAGGTTACAAGTGGGTCACTGTAATGGATGGTGTTAAATTTGAATTCAATGATATAATAATATCATTGTAAAAGAAAAACGATTCTGAGCGAAAACGGTCAGTCAGCCTATGATATTACCAAGTATATTTGATGATATTATTGTGAATAAATTAATTTATATATAACTTATTATTTACGTGGAACCTAAGAGCCTTGTTTTCAATTTTCAATTCTTAGCTATAAAAGTTGAACATTTTAAAAATTTTTAACTACAAAATAATTATTAAATTATAAGTTTTGAACTTTAAATGCTTATAAAAAAAAATTGTGCCTATGTATTTTTAATATTATTCAACTGCTATCAGGAGCCTTATATTACATTTTCACGCTCTTTTACCCAACAAATAAAATTTTATTGATATTTATAGAAAAAAAAACTAAAAAAATTGAAAACTGACAATGTCTGTAAAAAGAGTCAAATTATTTTCAAAATTTTATCATGTATAGAAAATGCTAATACAAACATTCAGTGAAATTTTCAAGTATCTACAGTCTTACGTTTTTTAATTACAACAAAATAAGAAAATTGTTACATGAGATATCGAGTGAATATCAAATGTTGTATAAATATGAATTTCAAACGCTCATAAAAATTTAATTTTACTTTCTTGTAGACATTTTTTTTTTGATAAAGGTAGACAAACTTACAGATAATCTTGTATTATCTTGTATAATCTTAGATTTGAAAAGAAAAATTTTAATGAATTCTCAACTCAAAATAATTTGCTAATTTTCGTGATTTTTCCGTATTTTGTCAAGATTCGAACTTTAAATGCTTATAAATAAAAACTGTGACTAAGGATTTTTAATTTTTTTATTCTGCCTTGAAACAATAACCTAGGATCCTTCTATTATATTTTCAAGCTTTTTCCCAGCAGATAAAATGTTATTGATATTTATAGAAAAAAAAAACTATAAAAAAAAATGGAAACTGAAAATGTCTGTAAATAGCTCAAAATAAGTTAAAATATTTGGAAAATGGTTTGGTGTATAGAAAATGCTAATATAAACATTCAGTCAAAATTCCATGTACCTACGGTCATTTGTTTTAAAGTTGCGCCAAAAACCAAAATCGATTTTCTCGAAAACAGATTTTGCGTAAAAATTCCCGTTTTTTCCTTAATTTTTGTTTTGTTTTTCACGTCACGTTTGAAAACTACTAAGAAATTATAAACTAAATCTCTTTAAACCAAACAAGTTTATTTAATCTATACATGACATAATAATAATATAAATTATAATAATGACTGCAATACATATTACATAATCCATTAGTATAAAATGGACGCCTATAAAATTCCGGAAAAAATAACGGCAGGACAGTAATAATTTGGGAACTCAAATTCCGGACCGTAAAATTAACAGAAATTAATATGTGTAGAACACAAACCGAATTGAAATCTAAGTTTACTGGACATAATCTTGAGAGAAAATAATATGACGGAACGGAAATTAATTGGAATTAGGTATCGATGAACGTAATAAAACGTCCGGAAACCAAAATTCAGCGATACCAATAAAATCACCGGAATTATGAAATAACAGAACGTTATGTAACCATATTATTAAATTGAAAGAATTATAAATATATTGAAAACGAAATTCTGGAACGTAAAATCCACGGAATTAATATATTTTGACTGTAATTTCTTTGGAACTTAAAACTGATAAACAAAATAAAATCGGAAAACTAAATTCTGAAATTTAATAGAACACAAAGTGAATTGAAATTTTATATTATGGAACGTAATAGGGTCAAACGTAAATTTACCGGAATTAAATAACAATTATCGTAAAACGCCCGAAATGTAAACTTCCAAAAAAAATGTATGATGATAGTAAAATTTTTGATCAGATATACTATAATGATGTAATAGTCTTTTAGATTCTGAGCGAAGCGATGAATGTATTGATTCTACAATGATGTGTGTTTTTTTTTTATTTTTTTTTTTTATTTTTTTTTTTTATTTTTGTGTCTGTCATCACCTTTTAGGACAGTAAAAGTGCTTGGATTTTCTTCAATAGTAACTTTTCTGATAGGAAAGTGAATCTAGTTGGTACTTTGGGGCGTCAAAAGTAAAAATTTCCCAGTAGTTTTCACAAGTGACGTGAAAAACAAAAGAAAAATTAAGGAAAAAACGGGAATTTTTACGCAAAATCTGTTTTTGAGAAAATCGATTTTGTTTTTGGTGTAACTCTAAAACAAATGACCGTAGGGACATGACATTTTGACTGAATGTTTATATTAGCATTTTCTATACACCATAAAATTTACAAAATATTTTGACTCTTTTTGAGCTGTTTACGGACATTGTCAGTTTTCAATTTTTTTAGTTTTTTTTCTATAAATTTCAATAAATTTTTATTTGTTGGGTAAAAAAGCGTGAAAATTTAATATAAGGCTCCTGATATATCGTTCTAATAGCAGTTGAAAAATATTAAAAATACATAGGCACAATTTTTTTTTATAAGCATTTAAAGTTCAAATTTTGACAACATTTATCAAATTTATAATTTATAAATTATTTTGTAGTTAAAAATTTATAAATTTTTAACTTTTATGGCTAAGGATTGAAAATTTAAAACAAGGCTCCACGTAAATAGGTTATATATAAATTACTTTATTCACAATAATATCATCAAATATACTTGGTAAAATCACTAAAATCATAGGCTGACTGACCGTTTTCGCTCAGAATCGTTTTTCTTATACAATGATATTATATCATTGAATTCAAATTTAACACCATCCATTACAGTGACCCACTTGTAACCTACTGTACAGCAGAGCGACATCCACTTATCCACCTTTTTTTTCCGTGATACTGAAGTTGAAAATCGAAGCATTATTTCGACTAGCTATCGTGTAGGTACACACTACACAAACACAAATGAAAAAACACATTGTAAAATCAATATATTTATCGCTCCGCTTAGAATTTAAAATATGAACACATGTAAAATGTAAAATGTTTATTATGTTCAAATAAATGGAGTATTGAGTCCATGCGTCTATATATTATTATAAATTCATATAAAATGGTCAGAAAATGTATCGTAAAATTGACATAAAGAATAAAAATAAATTAAATAATAATGTAATAATGTAATAAATAATAACATGTAAGTATTAAACTAGTACTCATACTTACAAACATTACTATACAATTATTCTAAATTAGGTGTCCCACCCGGTGTTGCCCGTGTGAAAAATTTGTTTTTTTGTTATAAATTTAATTTATTAGCTGATTAACTTGGACTTCGCAGTGCAGGTTTTTGTGTTATAACTTTTTTTTCTTCATTATTTATATATTACATGTATATATTGCCTTTACAGCATTATTATTACTACTATAATAATTATTATTTATTAGACCACCTTGATTTGTTAAAAAATTTCGTTTCTATTGTCATAGGTGCAAATAGGGGGGGGGGGGGTGCTTAGACCCCCCCCCCCCCCAAACTAATGATTTCACTATATTTATTTAAAAGTATCATAAGAGTATCAAGTAAAGACCTGATCTACAGCCCCTCCAAATTTCAAACACTATTTACGCCAATGCCTATTGTGTATATTTTGTACTCTTTTAAAAAGTTATAATGTCTTGTGACGTCGTTGTAACATTATTATGTTATGACATTGATTATATAAATAATAGTAGGTATTTATACTTTCTGTAAAGTCCGAACAAGAAATGACGTTTTAAATGTTTACAATAATTATTTGGGGAAATCCTTTTTTATTGCACCCCTACGTTGTGGTACTATTGGTACAAAGGTACCATAATAATTTAAAGTCTCCAACTATCATAGTTTAGTATAGTTTACTCAATTTAGGCTCTACGCGTTAATCAATCGATCTAAAAAACACTTTCAGTTTAGGTTTTTCTCGAATATTCCAATTTTCTGATTTTTCTTTCCGTAAAATCTTTATTCGGACTTTTATGAACATTAAAAAAAAAATTAGCCAGTCCAGTCGTTCTGAAGTGATACGATAACCAATGGACAGCATTTTATTAAATATAAATATGATTAATATAATATCTGGTATCATTAAATTGTCAACATAATATTAGCATAAAACAATATATTAGGCATGCGCATAATTTATATTATATTATATTATATTTTAATTTATAATACATCAGGTACTCTTGCTATCATTAGTCGGGTGGTATTTAATGTTAAAACCATAGAACAATAGATATATTATATTCAATAGATCTATTTTGTCATGATTATTAAAACAACGGGTTTTTTCATGTGAGGGCGTGCGCGTGCGGCACTGCGGCCTTTCTGTTCAGTACCTAATAATAATAATAATAATAGATTCGTCTCCGAATATAAGATTAAAATTTTAGTTTGACAACAAACAAAAAGATTGTGATTGAATAATTATTATTTTTAATTTTTAATAACAGCAAATTAGGATTATTTTACCTGTAACATATATTCAATTAATCGTTTTCCATAACCTTGACGCTGTTTAGACTCATAGATGTAAAAATCCAACATACAATAAACCAAGGTTTCAGAACAGGTATCTTGTTTGTTGTAAATGAACAACTTTTTCCATCCCATCTTCAAAAATCCAATAACAGCAAAATTACTACACAAATACATTAAAGTCAATCATACTGAAATATTAGAGCTTAATTTAAATATAAAGTAACCCTGACAATCATATATAACAAAAAATTATCTTACGCCGGTGTATTTTGTTCGGTCATCATGTAAATAACATGATCAGAATTAATAAGCTTTTCTGCACTGGTAATCGGAGTCTCTAAATGTTGAGCAATGGCTGAACTTTTTCCAATCTCGTCAATTATCAATCGTAAATTGTTCCTCAATCTGTCAAAACATAAGTTTATAATATATAATATTAAATATACACATTCGCAAAGAGTGGTGTGGCGTTGTCAAGCAATTTACGTGACAAAGTGATAATTTTAGGTTCTGAACGGACTATCGAGCAATGAATGTTTATAGTTTATTGTGTACACAATTTATAGTACCTAGAAAAAAACAACTTTAATGGTGGTTTTTGGTAGTGAATTTGATCTAATTTGTACTTTTGAGAGATCAAAATTAAAATTTTCAGTATTTTATAAATTATCTATATAGAATCTTCTTTACAGAATACATAAGGTACGAAAGAAAAAGATTATCGCCCGACCCTCTGGGCTGTGTTGAGAAGTTTCACAAAAATGTATCTTTGTTTGTAATTTCAAAATATTATTCGAGAAGAAACTTTTAACGTATACTATTAAATTGTATACACACAATGACATTTACCAATTACCAAAGCAATATTGTCAACAATTAATTCAACCTACCGTAATTCAGTAATTGTAATATAAATTACCTACTAAAATAGCAATATTAATATTTTAATGTGTTTTTTATTATTTATTGTGTCTGTAATCACCTTCTAGGACAGTAAAAATGTCTCGATTTTCTTCAACGGTATCTTTTCTGATAGAAAAATGGATCTAGTTGGTATTTGGGGGGGGGGGGGGGTCAAAAGTAAAATTTTCCCAGTAGTTTTCAAAAGCGCCGTGATAAACAAAAGAAAAATTAAGGAAAAACGGGAATTTTTACGTAAAATTGGTTTTTGACAAAATCGATTTTGGTTTTTGGTGTAACTCTTAAACAAATGATCGTAGACATATGAAATGTTGACTGAATGTTTATATTAAAATTTTCTGTACACCACAACATTTTCAAAATATTTGGTATGAACTATTTACGTACATTTTCAGTTTCCAATTTTTTTTCTATAAAAATGTTATTGTATTCGTTGGGTCAAAAAACTTGAAAATTTAATACAAGGCTCCTAGAGCGAATAATTATTTTGGTACTTAATACCAAATTTAAAGGTAAGAACTAAGAATATTATTTAGGTTTTATCTGAGCGTAAAACTTGCCATGTTAGTAAGACAGAGACAATATATACGACCGTTCCATAGTGTGCATAATAAATCCACGATTTACCGAGAGTACTAAATAGTTATTTAACTCCTGTTTACTTCGAGAGTAGCTATACTATATCTATTTGGCGACTGTTTCTGATTATAGCTAATGGACTACCCGACTACGGTTGGTTATTAGAAATCGTTTTTGCATTCGTCGAAATATTATTCCGGAACATCATACTCACTCGTGGTTGTTCTCGTATCCAATGGCTGTTAACGTGTTGTCGATCTTCAGCACCTGGCCAACGTGGTTGTTGCTGTCGATTTTAAACTGCATGGCCATTGTTCGACGATATTTCCGGAAAAAATTCTGTACTCCGGTCAAACAACGTTAAAAAAAACGATAATGGCGTCTTCGGATTACTGTACTGTAAGTCGGGAACAGTTGTGCACTGGTGCCGGTCGTCGAGAGATTTCGACGTTGACCTAGGACAATATAATATTTTATTAATATTAATATTGTTGCTCGGGTGAGTCAGTGGTGTCGGGTAGTGGCAGCGGACCTTGGACCTTTGGTAAACAGTAAACACGGCGCACAGCGTTCCCGTGGCGACGTCGGCAGGGCGCAGGCTGTAAAACGACCGAAAATATAAACAAACTCCCGAACGAGACCGGCTCGGAATAATAATTATACCAACACAATAATTCAATATTTGTTGTTTGTTCGTCTTGTTTTGCCTTTGTTGTTCCTGTTGGCTGTTGCCGTTGTAACTTGTTGTTACTTGTTGCGCGTACCGTGTGCAGACATGCTTTGACGCTTTGTCTTTTATCGTCATTCGCACTCGCCGAATCAATTTTGGCTTTTGCCACTACGGCAGCCATTTTTGCATAGTGCATGTGCAGTGTGTAAACGCTGTATAGGATTTAGACTTTTGAAGATTGCATACGTATTGGTACAGAATTTTCTGGGATTCGAAAAAACCCCAAAAAACATAATAATGTCATTGACTGCACTGACAATTAATGTCATTTTTTGATATTTCTAGTTCATCTCAGTGGCGTCATTTCAGTATTTGAGCGAGGGGGGGCAAAATTTTTGACCAACCCAAAATAAAACTGAAAAAAAAAACATCTCACTAATTACATTACGCACTTCTTACAATTACATTTTTATTTCAATACAAATAGCCTTCTTACGTAATTTTATACTTACTATAATTACCCATATTGGAGAGATAACAATAACTAAATAATATTAATACATATTATGTAGAGGGATACTCAAATAATATATTACCTATTAGCTACTATATAAAGGCCCAAAACTAGCCCATACCCGGCCTGACGGCGGTCCGCTAATGACAAGGGGAGGGGGGGGGGGTGCAAATGCACACCCTACCCCCCACCCAAATAAAGCCACTGGTTCGTCTACATAATATTATATAGGTAGCGGTGGTGTACTATTGCCAGCGAAATATTAGTGTATTAGTACAATTTATTATATCGTAAAAAACGGCGCAAGTATGCAAAACTCTACGTATAAAAACCGAGGGTTTTCCGGGCTTGTTCGTCGGGGGATTTTTTTTCCGATTACCATAAAACCACGTGAAAATCAAAATTAACAATATTATCACAAAACCTATGAACAATATGCATGTTAAATCTTTACAGAATATGCAGAAATATAATTATCTATCTATAAATGTACCTATGTCCTGTAAGGCTATAAATAAAGTGTCAACCAATTTATTAAATACAGATCGTGGTTTACACGAAAAATTACATCAGATTGTTATTTATTAATTATCACCTAAAGGTGTATACGATATTAATGTATAATAATATAATAATATGTATTGGGTAATGGGTATACATAATAGATGTTCGTTTGGTGCAGTTTGCTAATATTGTAATCATTTTACATTAATTATATGTATATTAATATTTTAATTTATATGAATTATGCTACTTACTGCCTCTTACTTACTGGTTACTGTCTACTCACTACCCCAGTAAGTTACTGGAATCGGACAATCGAATCATGTCAGCGAAAAACATGTACATGTACATAATATTATACATAAATACGTTAACGATTGTTTTAAATAATACACTGCGATATTATTATCATAAATATATGTGAAATGCAATACTTATATATAAGCATTTTCTTTTCATGACAAAACATAAAACTATACATATTGTGTTCGAAACAATGATGGACATGTCGCAAGTAGCATCACTTATAAAAATTTGATCGTGAAGGTAAACCATGTCATATTATTAATCATTATATATTATAGATGATGTATTAGTGTAGATTTTTGACATATTGCTTACATAAAATATGTGAAACGGGCATAGATACTTATACAGTTATAAATGTGCAACTGTTTGAGGGTAGGTATTGGAACAAGCAGTGTTTGATTAATTAACCCAGAAAATATAATTTGAAGTGGTGGTGGATATAAATATATAATATTCTTATTATAATCATTAGTTAGCATTCATTAATGAATGTACAGATTTAAATGTACAAAAAAAAATAGTGTTTTAGCTAGAAGTTTGAATGTATTATTTTTTTCTGGATTTCAGTCAAAACTTAAACTGATACCTTTTGGGCACATAGCCGCAATGTCAGTTTTTGACTTGAAGGGGCTTTACATATTTAAATGAAACATATCCGTGGGGGAAAGAACGTTAACAGAAATTATGATAACAAATAAAACATTAGTTGAATAGTGTGAAAATAATAGCTATGCCGTATGACAAATAAACACAAACCTGACATGGATATAGGTATATTAGTTTTCTGTTATATTTTTAAAAAAATAAGTTGAGAACATTTTGCATTTTTAAAATTTTTAAGTACATGCTGTGTTTTGGGGTTTTTGAGCAAACCTACCTGTTAGGTAAGGTTAGGTAGTAATTGCGGCATAACGCTTTTTGAAAAAAAATTACAAAAATTATACCGATATCTACTCGTATATCCGCATTTTTATAATTATAACGCACTTATAATACGATTTGCATATCAAAATGTATTTGGCTTTACCTACGATATTATTTTTAAAAAACCTGGTAGTTAAGTGTCGGCAGTCACTCAGTATAGGCCACATAACATCCCCACATGTGGCCAAGGAAGAATCTCATACCTCAATCACGGAACACCCATTACGGTCAACTGGCAATGACATGTATTTCACTGTGTTTCATTAGATGCTATTCTCATATTAAAATAAAAGTGGTTTGTAAAGTCTAATACAATATAATATTAATTTGTGTCTCCTCAAACATTTTTGAATATTATGCGTTTTTCGTGTGTTATTCATGAAATTTTGATATTGTCTTGTAGTGTTGTAAAAAAATTGATTTTTAGTTTTTATAAACAAAGCTAATGTTAAGTGTTAACTGCCTATTTTTTCAAACAGAATTTAATTTATCTTTATTAGTTAGAATTCAGAATAGGTCAATAATGTCGTGTGATATAGGTACCTACTGATATATATTATTTGTATTAAATATCAAAATATTTAATATATCACTAGAGGAAATGGTATTTAGGTTTCCCGATAATTTTTTTTCATATATTATAATAATATGCTCTGTTGTGCGGCGACTAACAACAATAAATTATTAGTCCTTAAACTTTAAACTTTAAAGTATAATTAAATAATATATTACGACATAATATTATGTAGGTAGCCCAAAGGTAAAATTTCAGTTTTTGACTTGGAGGGGCTTTACATATTTAAATGAAACAGACCCGTGGGGAGAGGGCTCTGCCACCACACTCCCTGTTCAAATACCTTTAAATTATATTACTTAATGTAATATTATATAGGTAACACAATATATTATTTATCATTTTTTTTCTCTTCCACTTTCTTAAATTTAATATATTATAATACATCTACGATCTACCTATTACTAAAATGAAAAATATTTGTATTAAAAAAATTACAACATTTAGGTATATACTATTTTATAATATACCTATATATTAAAATTGTAAGCGTAGATTCTAAATATCAAGTTTATAAGAAAAAAACACTACTATCGAGTATTCTAGATAAATTTAAATGTTATCAAAAATGTATTGTAATTAATGCAGTAAAACTCGCTTAAGACACTCTTTAAGGAACCAGCTCTCTAGAGCGTCTTAAGCGGGAAAGTCTCGTATTCGGGAATCGAACAAAACATTAAGTAATTGAAATATAATCGAGTTTATTTTATAACTCCTAATATAAGATAATCAATAAGTACACGTAAACGAGTGAAATTTCTATTTTTATTTTCACACAACTATACTAAGATAAAAAATTTATCATAATCTACTGAACAAAAGAGCGTCGTATCCGATTAGATGGAGAACCGAGCCTTAACAGGTGGTTTTTACATTGACTAGCTAGTACAGTAGTATAAGAAATGCCTAGGGACCGACAAAAAACAGCGTCTTATGATGCGGGAAAGCGTTTTAAGCGAGTTTTACTGTAATTAATTGTAATAGGTATACTATTATTAAACCTATTATAATATTATGTTCTGTGGGTGGATCCAATATCTACTGTTGAAAACACAGGAATCGTTGTTTATAGTTAATAAAATAATTTCTTCAAACAACGTATACTTTATATTAGGTAGATTAGATTGGTTAGATATGTTTTTGGGTGAAAAATAAATTTTATAATCTATACCTAATACCTATTTGTTTGTTGAAAGGTTATGCTGATCATTGTTTGTCAATGCTTATTGCTTAACCGCACACTGCACCGCACGTAAACATTTTTTGCCATCAAATAATTCGACAATATATTTATAGATATAATATACAAGAATACGAGATGAATTATTGATTCATACAAGGCATACACCTATAGCTAACTCAGGCCCATTTTTAATCGAATAATGAATTTTTGAATTTTGAATTAGGTACCTATACACAAATGACAGTTTTTTAAAACATTTACCTAGATTTTATCTTAACATACAAAGTGTGACTTATGGTGATAATAATAAAAAATGTATATTTTCAAAAGAGAGCAATACCTTTTCAGATTCTGAGCGGAGCGATGAATGTATTGATTTTACAATGATATATGATGTGTTTTTTTGTGTCTGTCATCGCCATTTGGGGCAGTAAAATACTTCGATTTTTTACTTCATTATCTTTTTTGGCAGGAAAGTGAAACTATATGGTACTTTGGGTGGTCAAAAGTAATTAAGTAAAGAAATTTGTATCACCACAGCCCACAGGACACTCTTACAATGGTATTTTAAAATTTGATCCTTAAGTAGGTATATTCGAAAATTCCAAAAATTAGAATTTTATGTAATTTGTTATTAGAGAAAAATGGAGTGGAGTGATCGCAGCTTGGTGAATATTTATACGTATTTTTATAGACATTAGTATATAGTATATTGTCTTTATGATAGTAATTTGTAAATATATATTATTGAGTATACCTATAAACCTATTGACACGATAAAACAATTTTTTTTATTTAGAAATAAAATATAAAACAAGCAATACAACGTACATCAATGCATATAAATAATAAAAGTGAAAATTTAAAGGCTAATGTTATTAAAACCATAATTAACCTCATTCATTTTGTGAAAAGGAAATAATTAATTTTAATTTAAACAATACTATTTTCTACTAAAGTATCTACTTAACTGATATTATATAGGTACACTATTATGTTTTTGGCAATTTAATTTTCATAGGTAGCATTTTGAATTGAATATGTGTACCTACAGCTAACATAAAATCTTATAATGTAAGAATACTCTGATACTCATCGTATAGAATTTAATGAATTCTAATAACAAAGCTTGAATCTATTTTATTGTTTTGTAAAATCAAATGAATGTTTATTAACATAAATTTGAATATGAAGTAAAAACAATAAATTAATAGTATAGGTATTAGTTATACACTTATACGTATATACCTTAACCTAATATTACTATTGTTTATTATTATTTACATACATTTAAAAAATAATATCCATTACAATGTGTCAGTGTAACTACAGACATAATTTAAATGTGGATTATTGAATTCTGTATATTTTGCATGTTATTGAAATGGCAGAGGATAGTCTTAAAAGTGACAGTAAGTGTAAGTCATTAAAAAGAGTTATTTATTCCATAGCTATTTATGGTTTGAAGGAGTTTTGGCATATTTACCAAACAGTAATATAAATTCAAGTTGACAGCTCAAGATTATTTAATGGGATAATTTGTAAAACTAAGGTTTTCTGAATACAAATTCATGATATTTAGAGAAAACGGAGTTTTAAAAATATACCGCTTGTATTATAATTTATTTCTATTGTAGGTAAGTACCTACTACTGAAACAGTGAACCTAACGTTTTAATTAAAAATATAATTTTACAAGTGTTGAATAATAGGTATTTAATTTCTGAAATCTTATAAACAAGGTAAAATTTAAATTTGACCGTTGTGTCACATTCAATTATTTTAATTGAATTAAAAATAGTCAATTATAATTAAAAATGTATACGTATTTTGTTAATTTTATTTGTCAACTCAAATATTGCTTGCACTAATATTTGAACTATTTGATACAAACGAATCAATTTAAATAGCAAAATCTTCACAGCACTGCACACACGCATTAATTAATCAAACTATTCAGATATTTTTAATTGAAATCTTCTACACAACCAGCTATCGATTATCAGACTATATTATAATATTATCATTTGAGCGACTTACATGCAGAACTAGCGGAATACCCATAGTATATATACAATGGCCTTAAGAATCAATAAATACTTTCACCTAAGATAGAATTATTATGCCTATAGTAGGCAGGTAAATATATACATAATATAGCATTCCGTTCATTCAGAAAACATCTGTCGACAAAACAGAATCTGAAATGATCAATTTAAATTTAAAATATTTATTTTTTTTGTCTTAGTTAAACTGGTCATTATTCCCCAACCCCATATACCTACGTTCATAAATTCCATAGGTGATTTTTCCTCGAAAATATTCAGGATCGAATTTCCACAGTATACGACGGTATTATTATGTCAGAAAACTGAACAGGAAACTCTGCGTAATAACCGTGTAGGTACCTATTTAATCTTTCGGATGTGGGATAATAATATCTGCGGCCCACGTAAAAGTGTAAACCAATATAAATGTTGTTCAACGCGAATATTATACGCAAATAGTCACCTTTATATTAAAGTTGTACATAGGATACAGAAACTTTGCCACGAAACGGTTTGGACCCAACTATCAGCTAAAATGTCATATACAGAGAATGCAAAAATATTATATTTTATTACACCGGCTTAGGTACACATTATTATATACACAACTCGGGTCCGGTTCGGCGAATATCGAGACTATGTGCGAAATGATTTTCCTGTGCCTATCAGGCACACAACGTGTTGAGGTTTTTCGCCTCAGCGGCAGTGCGATTTTATGCTCATCGATGAATCTGAATCTCAAATACAATATACAAAAACAATGTGTATTCTAGCCAATTTTTAACCAATTAATTTACATATCATCGAATAAATGTATTATAAAAGTGCGGTATTGTATTACACGATATTGCCTATATATGTGATACCCGTGATATGCTATTGTTAATTTATAATAAGTAATAACCAACCGATTAATCATTACGAAGTTAACTTCAAAATATAATATGTAACGACCATCAATGAATTCCCAATAGGTAGGTCCTGATGGTCGTTCACCCCAACCTAATGTGTTTTCGCCACCTAACCCCTGCACGGGGCTCTGTGCGATGGCACAGCTTGCACAGTGTTGCACAGTTACACCTTATACACACGGCAGATATATAAACACTATATATACAGCAGCTATATAAGTTTAAAATATAGTTTACTTATTGTATAATATTTTTACGGATTTAGCCGTTTGTTAGTCGAGAATTCCCGCCCGCCGACAATGCAGCGAATATCGTAAAATATAATATTATATACCGCTCAGCAGAATTTTTTTTTAATGGTCAAAAGGAGATTTGATGAAATCCATAAGTCAGTGGTTAATAACACGGTGAATTCCTTTGGGAAGCGATTTTTTTTTCCCAGGTCGAGTATTAAAAACAATCACACATAATATATATATATATATGTGTGTGTGTGTGTGTGTATTATATATACTATATAGTATACAGCGGGTATATATATATATATATATATGTGTGTGTATAGATAAGTGCGCGCGCTTTTTTTTTCTTATAAATTATCAATTCAAGTCATGCTCAAGGCTAGGGGGTTGTTCGAGAGATGTTTTATAGGCCCGCGTATTTTTCCATGAAGTCTACGTACGCGCATAAAATATACTTGACAACGACAGACAGTTGGTCGCTAAGCATCGCCATATTTGACGGAAGAAGGAAAAAATGTTAATAAAAAAAAAAAAAAAAATATAATAATAATAATAATAATAATAAGAATAATAAAATAAATAAAATAAAAATCGCACAAGGTAAGACACATCGCCGGTAGACTTAACGTCGTCTCACTGCTACGACAACATACGCGTACATAATATATATATATATATATATGTGTATAGGTATATAGTGTGTACGACCGTAGTACGAGTAAGAATTCGCGTCAGCTTCGCAATCTATATATCCTTGCTAATGATGAATTATTAATTAGTCGCACACCGTACGTTTAGAATTAGTTGAGTTCTCTTCTTTATCATTATTATTATTATATTTTTTTTTTCTTCCATCATCTGATCCGTCGCGGACAAGCTGTCTGGTGGAAATGATTTCTGGAAAATCATATATATATATATATAAAATATACACTATGCGATGCGGACAACTTGTAAATCTACAACAGAATGTCACGTCGGCAACGACGAGGTCATTTTATGGGTATCGTATACAATAATAATAATAATATATAATAATGTTACACGTTCGTAGATATATATATTATGCTTATGCATATAGATAGGTATTGAGGCTGGGCTGCGTTATTGTAGGTATTGGTTCACTAAAACGACCGTGATGACCTATAGATATTATTTTAAAAAAAAAGGACAAACAAATAAGGTATTATACAGACGTACGAATAATACCTGTAAATTGCATTTTGCTATCGTTACAATGTACCAATTATTCGTTGGTAAGTTATTACATACTACAGAGTATACTATTTAATATAGGATATAATAGGTACTTAATACACTCCCCCCGAATCAAACAATTCAAATGTATATACTATAATAATTTTAGTCCAACAAAAAATATAACATTTAGGTACATTATACAAATTTATAAATCATTCAATTCAAACCCCTATCGAATAGTACCGATGATTGTACATTTGTACATAACGGTAAAATATTGAATTACATTTTTCAAAATCTATTTTCAGAATATTTTAATTTCCACGGCTAATTGACCATCGCACTTCATCGCAAACGTTCACTGACGACGACGAGTACCTAACTACCAAAATGCACAGATATAAGCATTGGATAAAATAGAACACCTTTTTTTTTATAACAAGATTGTTGTTCTCATTTTAACACAACGTATCTATTTTGTCAATACATTTTAAAACCAAATATTAATAATAGTGCCTATAAAGGGTAATGTAAAAAAAAATGTTTTGACCATAATTTACAAATTAAGTTTAAGCGTTTTTATTTGAAAGTACCATAAAATTAAGCATGCAAAGCACGCATTTTGAAGAAAAAATCCAAAAAACGCTTGGGAGCTGAACTGCATTTATTCTAAACTTAAAGTTTTATACTTTTGGATTTAAAACGCGATATTTTTGTGTACCTACTCAGAAAAGTCAGATTTATAAACTGTAACCAAGATTATTTAATTAATTATATTAATTACAAAAATTTATAATCAATGTTTGTTTAGAGTATTTAAACTGAACTTGTATTCTCATATGAACTCATATAAGTTAATTGTTAATTAATATATAGAAATAAAATGTTCAGTGAACTTAATATATCACTCAAAAATATTCCTACTAGCCACCCCCTTAAACAAGCTTCAGATCCACCCCTGCTTTATAGTCTTAACTGTTTATACGCATTTGATTTGCAATGAATACATACAAATCATAATAATTATATTATTATAATACATTTTAGATTCTGAGCGAAGCGATTAATGTATTGATTCTACAATGATGTGTGTTTTTTTTTTTATTAAAGTAAAAATTTCCCAGTAGTTTTCACAAGCGACGTGAAAAACAAAAGAAAAGTTAAGGAAAAACGGGAATTTTTACGCAAAATCTGTTTTCGAGAAAATCGATTTTGGTTTTTGGTGTAACTCTAAAACAAATGACCGTAGGGACATGAAATTTTGACTGAATGTTTATATTAGCATTTTCTATACACCATAAAATTTACAAAATATTTTGACTCTTTTTGAGCTGTTTACGGCCATTGTCAGTTTTCAATTTTTTTAGTTTTTTTTTCTATAAATATCAATAAAATTTTATCTGTTGAGTAAAAAAGCTTGAAAATTTAATAGAAGGCTCCTAGGTTATTGTTTCAAAGGCAGATGAAAAAAATTAAAAATCCTTAGTCACAGTTTTTAATTATAAGCATTTAAAGTTCAAATTTTGACAAAATACGGAAAAATCACGAAAAATAGCAAATTATTTTGATGAGAATTCATAAAAATTTTTCTTTTTAAATCTAAAATTTGAAACTGTAATATAAGATTACTCATAAGTCATAAGTTTGTCTACCTTTATCAAAAAAAAAAATGTCTAGAAGAAACTTAAATTAAATTTTTATGAGCGTCTGAAATTTATATTTTTACAACATTTGATATTTACTCGATTTCTCATGTAACAATTTTCTTATTTTATTGTAATTAAAAAACAAATGACTGTAGATACTTGAAAATTTCACTGAATGTTTATATTAGCATTTTCTATACACCATAAAATGTTGAAAATATTTTGACTCTTTTTGAGCTGTTTACGGACATTGTCAGTTTTCAATTTTTTTAGTTTTTTTTTCTATAAATATCAATAAATTTTTATTTGTTGGGTAAAAAAGCGTGAAAATTTAATATAAGGCTCCTGATATATCGTTCTAATAGCAGTTGAAAAATATTAAAAATACATAGGCACAATTTTTTTTTATAAGCATTTAAAGTTCAAATTTTGACAACATTTATCAAATTTATAATTTATTGATTATTTTGTAGTTAAAAATTTATAAATTTTTAACTTTTATGGCTAAGGATTGAAAATTTAAAACAAGGCTCCACGTAAATAGGTTATATATAAATTACTTTATTCACAATAATATCATCAAATATACTTGGTAAAATCATAGGCTGACTGACCGTTTTCGCTCAGAATCGTTTTTCTTATACAATGATATTATATCATTGAATTCAAATTTAACACCATCCATTACAGTGACCCACTTGTAACCTACCGTACAGCAGAGCGACATCCACTTATCCACCTTTTTAAAATATAAAGTAGCTACCTACGTATTTATTATTTTATATACAGCTGACTGCCGAATGTTGCGTAGGATTTCCGCCGTTAATAGTAATATTTTTTCGGTTTTAATAAAAATCTCAATTAACAAACTTAACTCAAAATTAAAATAAAAATTATTCACAGTCCCTACAAGTTTGATAAGAAATTACTTAAAAAATCTACTCAGGCGAGTATATGTACATTGTACAAACTATACGAGGACAACCATACTGTATATTTTTATTTGCTATACGTATGTTCATCAGTATATTATACGCAAAAGAGGCCACTGAAAAGGAGTTGAGAATTGTATTCGCATATTCTCTGTATTTACCACTTTTAGGAAGGTACTGTATACAATACACACTACCTATATTAATAGATTTATTTATACACGGTAAACACACACGTGTTATTATTATTTAAGCCCACGTTATAATAAATGGCAAATTGTACGGTTTTATAATGCTCGTATGTATATATAACGCTGTACCTACGTATACATAACTTTTACATTGATATGTTTGTTTCCTTTTTGCAGTAAAATGAGTTCGATTTTTTCTGTATACAGTCTTACAAGAAATTGGCTAGATCGTCGACAACAAAAAAAAAAAAAACGAAAAAGTAGGTTAAAAAAGAGTTATTTTAGGCCCAAGATTGGGAAACATAAGTTCACATCAGTCGTGGCGAATGGCCATAAATTCCAGAGGTTTTAATATTATCCCAAACGAACAGCTTAATAGCAGAGACGATACTTTTAAACACGGGTCGAGACTGTACGAATTATACGAATACTTGTAAGCCAGCAGTATAACTGTTATGTTTTAAGTCGTCACTCGTCAATAGTTATTACATTTTTTATGCACAAAAGGGTAATAAGTATTAATAACTAATAACCTACCGGTAACGGATATCACATCCAGGTCTCTGCAGTACGGTGGAGCTATCGCATGCGGCAGAAATGTGCTTAAACTACGTATGTTTAAAAAGTATACGCATACGATTAAACGACTTTAAACGTTAAAAAAAGTGGATCAAGTAGGTATTTTATTTTCGAATAATTAATATTTATTATATAGTATTATTCCTAGGAGTATATTTCGTGGTTATTGCGGCCACTCGTTTCCGTACGTTATAGCTGACGACCATTACATACCTACCAGCGCAGCTATATTAATTATATTTTATGGGAAATGGGAATGCGTATAACAGCTTAACTCGCGTGTGATCTCGGTGGCAGTGGCGAGGCATAGAATCAATATAATACGTATGATTGCGCATTCGTGTTTTATTTACAATATAGACTACGTATATTATACAGACGCACAGTCAAACATGACTTATACCAACGGCACGACAGTAAACAGCCGCAGCAGTAATTTCCAAAGTCCTCCTCAACCATCACTATATTTCGCTATAATATTATGTCAGCTGTGCTGCTTGTTGCTTGTTTGTCCACTGCGCCTTGCAGTCCACGTCGTCTCATACCCCTAAATCAAGACTCTGAAGTCTAAAATCTGTTTTATTTAGCTATGTCCTTGTAATAATTATATTGCACGTAATAATAATAATAATATAATATAATATAATATCATTATAAATGAAACCAAAATAACACAAGACATGTGCAAACTTTTCGCTGCAAGGTTTCCCAATATAATGATTACTTAAAATTTTTATATTTTAGTGTAAACTGTAAGTGTGCCACGTGAAGCATAATATTATTTATGAATTATGTTAAATGTTATATTATAATATGTATATTTTGTGTATACCGAATTGTAAATGTGCAAAGTAATTTAAATTATAGTTTTAAAGAACGTTGCATGAAACATAGGTGCATGGTTAACGAGAGCAAAGATTAACTTTTCCGAGCCATAATTAAAAAGTTTAATGTTAAACGTATATTAGTAGGTTGTATAATATTGTGTCTCTGATAAACTCTCGTGCAGCATATTATTATGTATATCCGCAGTTATGTAATGTGGTATTTCCGATCAAATTCAAAATGTCGTTTATATATAAACGCAGGTATATGCGTGTGCTTATCTGCAGCTATAATGTGATATAATATATTAATATAATAAAATATGCCGAATAAAAAATTATTTCGAAAGCGGTTTGGACGGTGAAAAATGGTGCATTTGTAACTGTTTGGTGCCAACGCTATGTGCCTACCGGCAACCAAGCTATACCACGCAGGTCTATTTTTGGTAAGTATTTATAAACACGAGCCCGATGTACCAGAGTTATTGGATCATATGGCTTAATGAATTTAATTATATCCCCACCGAGGCATAGTTCACCGAATTAATATATATATCATGCGCTCGGGTATTATTTCGAGATCCGTAGGAAATAATTATGCGTTTTCTCGCGAGCACAATAATTGTATTTAAAGGTCGCAACTGCATTTTTCGATGAGTAGTAACCTACTTCAGGCAGTATAATATACATATTTTGTGTATCAATTTGTTATTTATTATAGGCATTACCAGCATTTGTAATTTTTTTTTCTCAACATTTTTTACCATATGCAATCTGTTCCAGGTTTGAACAATGGTCAATGAGCTAATTTGATGATGATAATAAATATAATGAAATAATGAAATGGAAAACAGAGAGAAGACGACACTGCAGTTTTGTGCGAAATGTGTCAGGATTACAATCTACAAGTGGCTTGACGTCGTTAAATCGTGTATAGCCGTGTAGGCATCTATGGTGTAAACATACAATCGTATCAGCTGCTTGATTTTTGGTGTTTGAAAAATACCTATTTATTCTTAGTTTTTATGTTCTACCACGAGTGATTTTTTATATTAAACAACATAACCTGGAGAATAGCTTATAAGTAGTAGTATTAATAATTATAGGCGCTTGCTTTTACATGTGAAATATCACGAGAAGGAAATATAAATAAAATTAGTGGTTTGGTGGTGTATTTTTATGAATATAATATATTTCGTGTACATAATTTAGCAGGTACCTATTATAAGTTGTTATTTCACGTTTTAAGGGTTTCGTATAAAAAAATACCATTTAGAAATCGTTAAATAAAAGTTTTGGAACATTGCAAGATAATAATATTAAAAATCAAATATTCTTTGACCCAAACAAAATAAAAATAAATAAAATCTTAAAATACTTATAATATAATTCAAATACCTACCAATAATATAGGTATTTATTTAATAAGTCGTACAGTGACCACTCACCACTGTTCGTGTTCCTATTATTTTTGTTGATCTTATTAATTTTCTGATCGTCTTCATAATGGTATGATAGCTTATACTTTATAAGTCTACTATGGTAATTACACGTGTAATACATACGAGCAATATGTAATATATTGTGAACATAACCCATATTACGGTTTCATAGTATATTGTATAATTATTTATTGTGTGCCTATGGTTATTTATATTAGACATGACAGTCTCGTGGCTAAGTTTATAATATTTTAGTGCGGTGTATTGTGTATGCTATAAATTTTTTAATGGTGCAATGGAATTTATTAGGAATATAGTTCTTCTTTCTCCTTTTTACAATCAATAATTACCTATCACTACAATTGATTGGACTTCCTAAATGTTTTACATCAGGTAAGAAAATATTTTTAGTTGTCTCTTAAGTGACTTGTAACAACCGAAATTAAATTGTTGAATCATCAAAAAACGAAACTATTATGGTATTTCGGGTTAATTACAGAATATGATCTGTGTATTTCGGCACTCATCTAGAAACAAGCAAATAAATCCAGTGGTCATAGATCATACATATTAATATAGTATCATTCATCAACAATATGTGAAGAACTTGGAAGAACTGATCAGTCTTATGTCTGTGAAGCACCCAATGGAGATTAAAAATAGTATCTAAATAGGTAGATATCTGGATAGGTACCTATTATACAAAAAAAAAAGGTTAGTTAAGTACTTACTAAAGAACTCATTAGAGTTCATTAAATTATAATTTATACTAGGTATAAAATGTGAAAAAATATTTATTTCAATAGGTACCTGTTTCTTTGTATTAAAGTATGTATTATTTAGAATACACTTTTTGAAAAAGTATTAAATCACATCCCTAGTCTAATAAATACCCATATATTTATTGGATTGAGTATTGTTGATACAATTTAAAAATAATCTTTACAAATACCTAGGTATAGCCGTATAGGTTCCTATGTGTACACTGTACTTATAATAACTAGCTATTTATTTTCATTTAATAAATGAATACTTTTATTATTAATCACATATTCTGAACATGATATTCACATAACCTGTTCTATAAAAATATAAAATGTATAATTTTAATAACAAAAAATATAGGTATTAATAGGTACATATTAAAGAGATGATAAAAAAAAATGTAAGTATAATAGATTGGATAATAATTTAATAATATTATAGGATATTATTGTTTACTTAGGTACTCATATTCTAATTTAGCACTATTGTGCTGAAACAGTCTTTAATTAAACATTTTTTGTTAGTTTAATTTTTAAACCTATGTACCTATTTCAAAATTATTATTTAAATACATTTATCTACAGATTGAGAATTTGAACTAGGTATGAATATAAATTGAAAATGTACAAGTTTTTTACTTATTTTATTTTAAAACTAGTATTGTTATCATTTCAGACATTTGTGTACAGATACTGAATGTATGCAATGAACATACGCTGAAAAGTAAAATTTTCACAGCGACACATAGGGCAACTTGCTGCTATTTGAGTTTCGAATTGTTCAACAAACTCCACAAATCCAGGCGTGCCCACATTGAAGAACTATATATTTGTCTGGCGTTTCTTCAATAGTCCTTGTTAGACAAGTCATGCAGAGAAGTAGAGTTGGGTCATGGGGTGATGGCTGATTATTTATTTCTTCTGGTTCATTGTTCTGGATTTCTTTGCCTGGATTTTCTATAATTTCATTGTCTGGTTCGTCCCTACCAACACCAAGAGTCCAGTTTCTCTGCCTCAGCTCGTATGAAGCTGATAAATAAGAACACTTCTTTATGTATTGTGGATTGATTGTGTGGTTTACCGGGTTGCAGGTAGCAAAACCGTTGTGATGAGGATTTCTTCTTGTTGATTGAACAAAATTAAACTCGTTGAATTGTAAAAGACGTATATTAAGAATTTACTCTGGTGTATGAATTATAAATCCAAATTATATAATTCTGGTGTTGAGTGTCATGAAGATGCTTGTGATGGTAATGGGTGAACACGTCTGATTACAGGCTGTTTTAGGTCTGCTTTTATAAGGGTCTCCTACTCCCATACCTTCCCCCTTGCCTATCGACTTATCCGTAATGCTCACAGAGTGCTATCTATATCCTTCACGCTTAGTTGTGCAAAAAGTCCTATCTCTGTGTCCATGGTTGTCAATCATTTATTAGACACTACTTTCCTGTTTCTATTTATGCGTCATGTACATAAATATATCTATATACATGTAGGTATATATATATATATATATATATGTACATTATATATATATATGCCCATTTCCCATTGTTTTATAGGCGATTGACAATTTTGTATATCTGATGTGGTTTTTTCTAAATAATACTTTTTAGTTAATGTAATTGGTGGTCTATAATGGATTGCCAATTAACCTTCCTCACTATCTTAGTTGTGTATCTTATTTCTATTACTTATTATACCTGTCTGTTAATTACTTATTCTCCTTATTCGATTTACATTGTTGTAATAATTATATTTGCATTATTTATTATATCTGCATGTTATCTACTTATACTCATTATTTGGTATACATAGGAGTAAACGGATATCATCCGTCACAGTATTCCCATATTGTGATTTGTCCTAAGTTGTACTGATCAGTGGCATGTTTGATATTTCTTGAGTTTTGTAAGAAATTGGCTCTTAAATTTTGTGTCGGTTGTAAGTTGTTTCCTAATTGACTAACTAGTGTATGATATTTTTTGCTTAAATCACTTAAATTACCTGAAATTAAAATAAAATTAAAATAATGAATACATTTTAATAATTTAAATAATCTAGACAAACTAAAGGCCAGTGGTTAGGTAGGTAACAAAGTTTTTTTTTAGTTATTGAATGTGTATTTTTTTTTTAAATATAATTTAAAATTGTGTATTTTTGTGTAATACTTATTATTTTAAGGATATATTTATAAGATCATAAGTCACTTATTTTCACTTTTTTAAACTTTACAAAACAAATAAATTATGTGTAACAATAAATATGCCATATGCAAAAAATAATAATAATAAATTTAATTTAAAATGTATTACTTATCAAGAAAGAACCACAGATTGGGACGTGCAACTGAAAATTTCAACCGCAACGCATTGTGGAAACTTTCTAGGTTATTATTTGTTCTTCGCGGGAGACTATGTACAGACACTATATATGTCTGGTCCTACCCTTTGTAACCAATATCTATATAATATAATAAATAAGTTTAAAAATTAATACTAGTAAACAATAGTTTTTTAATAAAATTATATTTATATTTATACTATTTCATGTTAGATTACAATTTATATTGCTTAACAACTGTTGTAATACCTCTTGCCTACATTGTAGATGTCCGCATTATGATGGTATAATAGTATAAACTATTTTTAATTAATTAGAAACATACATAACATTATAAAAATAATTGCGAAAGGAATAAGTCATTCTTTGACATAGTTCTTAAATCAAATGCATGTTATAATTAAAATGTTTTTTTTACTTTCTTAAAAAAGTTGGATTTATTTCAAGTGTTAATAGTTTTATTAGGTAATTTATTAAGACTAGTTAATTGATATTACCAAGAAGTATGCAGATTATATACCAAAAAATAACTTGTATATAATTAATATAAAGTAATTGATTAACAATGTTATGTTCACAGTTCACACTTACCCCGGTTATAGTAATTAAAAAGATTGTCCTCTTGATTGAAGGTAACCTCTTGATTTCATGTTCTTCCATACAGCCTAAAGTTTATAACAGTAATTTAGTAAAATACATGTTAAGAAACAACTCATTTTTAAACCTTTGATTTAATTACAGACTGAACCACAAATTACCTGGTTATGATGAAACCAACACCCATGTGCTTGGGCTTCAGGAAATTGAGACACCAAAGCATCCCTTATTGAGGGTTCATAATCAGTGATGATTGTGCTCGGTGTTAAATTAGGTATCAAATTATTTTTTACAAAAGCCAGAACACAATCATACGAGTCTCGACATTTAGACTCCATTTATACATATATAATTTGTATCGACTGAAAAATATTAAATCCCAATATATAGGTATTATAATGTTTATATTACCACTGTCAAAAATAATCTTCACTCAAATTTAATACTAGGTAGCTTTCAAATTGCAATGTACTTTGTATACATAGCAAACAAAACAATCTACTTTCTTATACAATAGGTCCGAAAATATATAGTATGATTCTTATTCCCATTTAACATAAGACAAACATTAATTCTAAAACTTTGAACCTTTTTTAAAAATATATTTTTTTATTTCTTTTATACCCTAGAATAGAATTTCAAACGAGTACCTATTTTATGAGTTCTGAGTATTTATAGTTATAAATCATAAACTACTTGCCCAAAAATTGATTTTTATAAATAAAAATAAGTACTTCAAATAATAGTCTGCTTTAGCATTTAAAGTTAAAAATAAACCTTTCGTTCTAAAGAGTAAAAAATTTTAAAATTATAAGGATAAAAATAGTCAAGATTATTGTTTTGGAACAATTTAGAATTATGTAAGAGAAATATTTTCAAAAACGTTAGTGTTGTATGCAATAATGAGTGCATTATGTTAAACAAAGTACTGTGTAGATCTTAAATATTGTAATTCTATTATGACTTAAAAACAAAAATTTAATTTGGTTACCCATTTAAAGAACAAAACATTAAAATAATGCATATAATTCTGTTGATTGTTTAAAATAAGTATTTTAATGTATTACTATTGCTATAATTTTATTTTTGTAAGTATTGTATACTATATAGTCATTACAATATTTGAATACATATTTCATTGCAACTTTTTAACTTTTTTAACTCATCGACTTTCACATGAACTTATTCAGCGGGGTTCATTATCTTCTTAAATTCATAAATAAAATACATAATTTTATTTTATGTGAATTGATAAACAAAAATATACTTAGATAGTTTTGTATCATACAATGTATGCTTAAAAGCTGTGTTCCTAAATTTCTGGGCACTATCTTAAACGTTGCGTCAGCATGTATTTTGTCAATATTATTTTCCTGTACTGCACGAATTAGAAGTGGACAAGCAAATATCACACTTCTATTACCAAGGGCATCATTTACGCTAGGTACCTTTAAACATAGAACTGGTGCATCATGCAAATCTGGGGATTGGTTCATTATCAAAATATGCAGCTAGTTCATTCAATGATGTTGGGGTCCGAGCAAAGAATTTCGACGTGCATGTCGCATTATACTTTCTGTAGTCTTCCGTGGGTATAATGCTGCAGCAATATTATGCCTGTATATTTAATTGATATGAAAATATTAATTTAAATTTTTATTATTACCGCAATATAATTTTATTTAAAATAATATGTTACATTACCGTTGACCCTCTTCATCATATATATTTTTAAGAAGCTGGTTTTCATTTTTAGCCCTAGTCTTGAGGACGTCTCTAAAAGAATTAACTAACTCAACATTATCTTGGCCATTGTGGTTAGTATGTTCTTTAACAATTATAATTGAGCCATCTTCTAACTTTTTAGTTGACCCATCACAGAAATACAAAGATGCTATTGAGCTTTTGTAATAACTAATAACTAAAATAATAGATGAGTGTTATTTTTTTAAAAAAAATAAATAAAATTAATAGGTACATTTCGCTTCATTCAGAATTTAAATGTATGAATAAATATAATAGGTATATAATATTTGATTAAAATTTATAATTGACTTTTTATAATAATTAAATAAATATTACTACTAGGCGTATTGCAATTGCATACTTATAAGAAATTGTCGTTTGAAAAGTAGCAATAATTTATATCTATTATTTAATTCATAAATATTGAAAAACCCACAGTAAGAATATATTATATTTCTATTATTTTTATTTAAAATGTTGAGTAGGTACCTAATCTAAAATTTCAATATTGTAGATTCTGAGTGAAACGATGAATGTATTAAATTTAACAATAATTTTTTTTTGTGTTTGTCATCACGGTTTGGAGCAGTAAAACTGCTTCGATTTTCTTCAACAGTATCTTGTTCGGTGGGAAAGTGAATTTAGTTGGTGCTTCGGGAGGTCACATTTTAAAATTCCCAATAGTTTTCAAAAGCGCCGGGTAAACAACATAAAAATTAAGGAAAAACGGGAATTTTTACGCAAAATTGATTTTGGTTTTTGGTATAACTCTAAGATAAATGAACGTATATACATGACATTTTCACTGGTTGTTTATATTTGTATTTTCTATACACGATAACATTTTAAAAATAATTAGTTTGTTTTGAACTGTTTAGGAATTATTATAAAATAAACTATCGGATATTAATTTATACGGATTAAAAACAGATGGGTTTGAACACCATATCGCTCTTCGTCAAAAACGTACAGGTACGTTTTTACCAAGGTGTATCAATACACCATGGTATTTACTCTTTACCCGTCCTTCGTAAACGGATAGGTATCTATAGTATGGGCACTGGGCAGTGTGGGCTCGACTCATTTATACCCGTGAATATGACACGTACAACATAGACAAACCGCGTTTACACAGTCTGAGTAGAACTCGCTCAATTTTGGTTCTAGAGTATAAACCTATTTATTGTAAAATTGAATTTGAGGGTAAGGTGGTACGTTTTTTCCATTATTCCCAATATAACGTTCATTAATTGTCTAAAAATATCGAAGATCTAAACATTTTAAATGACCTTTTCAAAATAAAATTTTTTTTAGAAAACACACCATCTTGCCCTTCCAAATATTGTCATATTTTAATTTTGTTGTAGGTGTTTTTTTTCTAACACCAAAATTGAACGATTTATACGCAGACTGCATTTTTCTCATATGGGTCCATAGTTAATGTAATGATGTATTCAACTAATGATTCATATTCATCAGTAGGCTTAAAATCCCTGAGGTTTTAAAGAAATAAATAACGGCTAACAACTAGTGTTGGTGTAATTTTACATTTGTAAATAAAAAGACAAAAAAACTGTATGTTTTGTTTCAAACTGTTTATAACGATGTTTCAAATAAAATAAATTGTTTGAGTTGTAA
Source organism: Metopolophium dirhodum (assembly GCF_019925205.1). NCBI lineage: Eukaryota > Metazoa > Arthropoda > Insecta > Hemiptera > Aphididae > Metopolophium > Metopolophium dirhodum. The sequence continues at coordinate 37,898,472 of NC_083560.1, forward strand.
ACAGTTTTAAATAGTATATTTAAAATAACTAAATTTTAATTTATTATGTAATTTACTTATATGCCAATATGCCATGCAGGTACTAGTATAATAATTATGTTTCACTGTTTATTCATTACTTATTTTAATCTTAAAAGTATTTGAAATGTATTTTAAATATTTTCTGAAATGGATGTTTTATGTGGATATTATATTTTGTATATATTAACTATTAAGAAAAAACATTTTAAATTTGGTAATTTTTCAATAAAATTAAAAAATTAAATCTAAAAGAAAAATAGGATAAGTTTATAATAGTACTTACCGAATTCCGTTGCGCTTCCCATTATTACTATATTTATATCCATCGTGCAACATGATGACTGAAAAATGTAAATAAGTAATAAGCTTGGAAAGAAAAAATATCAAATTTTTAAACTATAAAATAATGTTCACTTAGTGGTGGTATTCACTCTACGTCTTTCGTCTACACACGTGAATATCCAAATGCGAAATGAACACTGCTTACTGGCCACAGGCCTATTCGAGATACTCGAGGAGCGATTACAAGGAAAATAGGATTAAATACGTGGTACATTCTTGACATAAATATTACCCAGAACATTTTGGCTACTTTGATCAATGTATAATACAATGTGTTATAATTATATAATATTTTCAAGGAAAGTTCAACGCTCGACCGATTTCCATGAACATTTGGTTCTTAAGCTATCTTCCTGCAACATCGCTTGGCTCGCCACTGTAGCCTATCTATTCTAATGCCGTAGGAAATATTATTCGATAAATCGATTTAAGCTGTCATTAAACTGAGTAGACTGTGCAGAGCGTTAAGAGTAGATGAGTAGATAGAGATGATAGAGTAACCAAAGGCTAAGACCCGCTATGCCGGGTTTCAATGTGAAAAAAATGTTTTTTAAAAAAAAAGCTACTACAAATAAATTGTCTCCCGGCTCTGCATATTATTATGTGCATTATACCTATATAATTATTAGTTTTTTATATAATTATTAAACTGTTTACGGATATTTTCAATTTCCAATTGTATTAGTTTATTTTTTCTATGAATATCAATAGGTACAATTTTATTTGTTTGGTAAAAAAGCTTGAACATTTAATGGAAGGCTCCTTATATATTATAATGTTATAATGATTTTTGAAAAAAATTAATAATTCATAGTTACAATTTTTTTTATTAGTATTTAAAATTAAAATTTTTACAAAATAGGTACGTAAAAATCGAGAAAATGTGCAAATTTTTTTGAGTTAGAAATTCATAAAAGTTTTTCTTTTTAAATCGAAGATTTGAAAATTGACAATGATATTATACCATCCATTAAACAGTGACCCACTGGTAATCTTCTGTACACAGAGCGACATCCACTTACCCGATTTTTTAACCTTATAAATCAACAGAACCTGATTTTCATGTTCTACGTTAATTGTATAGAGCATTTTACACCATACCTATATCATATGGTTAACTATGCTTTGGCCGGATAGTTTTTTAATATTTTCATTTTTTATAAATATAAACGTGTTTTAATTTAACTTAATTTCGATTATTTTTAACCATAAATAACTTATTCAATAATGAAAATATTAAAATATTACCTGGCCAAAGCACAGAAAATATTCTTTTTTATAAAATATATAATAGGTGCATTTGCCTTAAACTGAACCAGAGAGCCGTAATTGTGGAAATACAGAATATTAAGCGCGAGATAGGTAGAGAAAACAAATGTTGGTGTGGCCCCTTAATAAATAATTCAAAGTAGATATTTATAGCAATAAATGAACAAGTATAAAATTAAAATATATTTTAAATGAGTTAAAGTTTGGTTAAATGAAGAAGTCGATCTTTGATTGTTATTTATATGCATAAATTTAATATAGAATCAAAGAGTATAAGTATAAGTATTAAGTATACTATAAGTATTAAGTACTTATCTACCGAAATACTTATTACTAGGGCTGGGATTTTAATGTCCTTAAAAATCGATCTTGTTGAATATGGTATTTTTTACAATAATGTTCGTCCAGTTTTAGTAATGTTTCTCGAAATTTAATTGAATCATTATAATAAATAACATAATATAATGGTAAATCTAAACATGATTAAACATATTCTATACCAATTGACATTATTAAAAAAATTTAATGAGATAATGTAAAAATGATAAATTGTTAATACAGTGGAACCTCGATTATCCGGGGTAATGATGGGGAGGGGGTCACACGGATAAATGAAAATCACGGTTAATCGAGACTTTTTATAATAATGAATTTTTTATTTAATTTTAATTAGAAATACATAGGTACAATTTTATAATAATGAAATTTTAAAAATTTGATTCAATTATAATTAGAAATATGTATACATACATAATATACATACAATCATTTTATACAACAAGTTATTAGGGCTTAAAATATGAAGTTATCAGTCTTTGTTTTTTTTGATTTGAAATAATTTTCTTTACTTCACTTCTAATTTTTCTTAAGCCAATAATGTCATGGAAGTCAAAATTTTCCTGTTCACAGAAGTTCAAGAGGACATCAACTGCTTCCATTGCTTGGCTTGTCTGTATTTTTTCAAAATGTTCTTCATTATCACTCTCAGAAGAAGAATCAGGCTGTTGTGAGGTAGATGGTGTACTTACGCTGCCATAACGAACTGCTATGTCACTGTCACTCAAACGCTCAAATCCCTCTTCGTTAAGATCTTTTTGTAGCCAATCAACAATATCGTCTTCATCAACATTAGTCAAAATATATTGCTTATCTTCATATTATTATCGTCAAAAATGTCATTAATATAATTGTCGATATCGTGTATTATGTAATATAAAATGTTCGATTATAACTACATATATATCTACAGTCTATACTTATTTTTAAATTTTTGGAAGAGTGAGCACGGTTAATCGCAAACACGGATAATCGAGTCACGGATAATCGAGGTTCTACTGTACATTAAACATGAATGATGTGGCCCACACAACTCAAAACCAGGAAATGTCGGTGTTTTTTACTTATACAGGGGAATCAAGAATTTTGTTGATTTTTTCTGGAATTAAAATTTTTTTGATGTTTTCCACAATCAGTGTATTCATAAATTAAAAAAAGTTAGTAAGTGAGTGTCGCTCTGCTGTACAGTAAACCAACTACAATTGAGTCACTGTAATGAATGTAAAATTATTGTATACAAAAAGAATTCTGAGTGAAGACGATCTTTCAGCCTATGATATTACTAAGTTAATATATTTGATGATATTATTGTGATTAAACCATTTGTGGTTTGCATCTTACAAGTGTGTAACATACCAAGTTGCACGCTCAGCAGAACATATTTAGTTCAGTTAGTTTCAAAATTAGAGTAAATTAACCTGCTATAAAATTTAAAGGTAAAATTGTTATCTAGACAATGTTATGGGCTTTTTAATATATTTTAATTTTAAAGCGAGTTAATATAATAAAAAGCCCATGAGATTGACTAAATAACAATCTTACCTTTAAATTTTATAAGAGGTCAATAAACTGAAAATAAAAAACACAGCATTGTAAATTCAATACATTCATCGCTCCGCTCAGAATTTAATATGTACATCAGGTTTACGTTTTATTTAATATTTTCCTAAATATAAATGAAATGAAAAATTGAACTTTATAGGTATGAGTTAAAAAAATTAGACTATAAAACATGGAAGTCAGGGATTAACTTAAAAATGATGGCAACCAATTAGTTTTATTTAATTTAATATGTAGAAGCTACTTTGAAAATGTATGACTACATTTCTAATTTTTCCATATATTTTACATGCTTACATTCAAATTACAACTATCAACCCTAAATTTATTCAATCATGCAGTATATTTTAGAATTTTAAAAATTTGTATTATTGATTTATTAAACTGTATTACCTATCTAAATAATGATATAAACATTTTAACTTACTCGTGAAATGCCAAATACCGGGATGATTTCCACCCATGTAGGAGTTAAAAAGTCTATGGAAGACGTCTTAATCATTATTTGTTCTTCTAGGACTATTAAACACATTGAAGTTAGCAACACCAACACCTATAAAATTATTTTTACTTATGTAATATGTATTGTAATTTATTATTAGAAAGTATTCAGTATAATAAATTTTAATTTTAAAAATTAGAATTTAAGAATCAAAAAATGTTAACATTATAGTTTATACTGAGTTGTATTACTCACGCTCAATCCACTGTGTTTAGAAGTATCTTACATAACGTCTAGCAACATCTTGATTTGGAGACTGACTGGCTTTTTTTTAAACTATTTCCCAACCTTCTGGTACTATATTGGATGGCAACAATGCTATAAAGTGTCATCTCTATACAGTATACACTTGTCTTCGTATGCCAAATTCTTTTTCATTTTTCTCCAATGCCTATTTATTTAAACATCGTAATTTTACATAGTAATTTTTAATGTCATAAATATTTCAATGTTTACCACATTATGGTAAATTAGTGCTCAAAATGGAAAATTTTACGGACCGGAATGCTCATAAAATTAATATGCGGATTATAATATTATTTTAATTATTTTAATATTCTTGTTTACTTTACAATACAATATAATTAGTTAAACAGATACAAATAATATGAGTAATTTTAAGCTTAAAAAAGGTGGGTAAGTGGATGTCGCTTTGCTGTACAGTAGGTTGCAAGTGGGTCAATGTAATGGATGGTGTTAAATTTGAATTCAATGATATAATATCATTGTATAAGAAAAACAATTCTGACCGAAAACAGTCAGTCAGCTTATGATATTACCAAGTATCATTGATGATATTATTGTGAATAAAGTAATTTATATATTATAACTAGGGCTCGGATTTTGTAGCAAATGCTTCTGTTGAGGGAAGTGTGATAGAAAGATAATTCTTTTATATAAATACGTTTCGAATCGTTCTGATTTTAATGAAGTAAACTTTTTTTTGCTTTTTTCCATAAAATCTGCTTTTTATTGCTTTTCCCCTATTTGGTTATTTTTTCTTGATTTTTATATATTTTTCTTTAAAACTTAGCTTATTTCTATGTATATTATACGCCTTGGACTATATTAGTATTACCAGAAATTATAAAACCAGTGAAAAAACCAGTAATAAATATATGACTGATAAAATAACTGTCGTTATTATGCCGAAATAGTTTTATCTACAATTATCTATAGTTGTATTTACGACTCAAGGAAAGGGAAAATTATCTGAATTATATCTACGTATTTTTATAGCACGTGCTAATACTTTAGTTGGCCGGTAAATATCAATCGACAATCAGTGAGGTATAAACGTATAGTGTTCTAAATAATTTCTTTAATCGTCAAAATGCCAAAAGTTAAAAATTAAAAAAAAATCGTAAGAGAATTCGGTGAAAATGTGCTTATGACTGACGGAAATATTACATTTTGTAAATTGTGTGAAGTCAAAATAAATTCGGATAAAAAGTATAACGTTCAACATCATATTGGCAGAGAAAAACACAAAGAAGCATTGAAAAAACTTGAAGCTGAAAAACATAATGCAGTTCAGCCATTCATTCAACAATTTTGTAAGTCTGATTTTAATGCTGACCTATGTTCCGCATTTGTAGCGGCGAATATCCCCCTAAACAAATTAAAACATTTTCGGTCATTTCTTTCAAAATATTGCAATAAAACTATTCCAAATGAATCAACTTTACGAAAAGGATACTTCGATTCTTGCTACACTAATACGATAACTAAAATACGCGATGCTGTGAATGGCCAAAAAATATGGGTTTGCATAGATGAAACAATTGACAGTGTGCGACGTAATGTAGCTAATGTCATTATTGGTATTTTGAAACCACAAGATGTTGGTAAATAATGTTAATCATGAGGACATTTTATTATTTGTTTCGGATGCCGCGCCGTATATGAAAAAAGCTGGCCGCTGTATTCAAACACTGTATCCAAAAGCTTTGCATGTGATATGCTTAGCTCATGCCCTCCATAATGTGTGTGAAGAAGTGCGTGCACATTTCCCAAAAGTTGATCGTCTGATTGCCGAGATGAAAAAAACATTTCTGAAATGTCCAAAACGGATCGCTATTTTAAATGAAAAATGTCCGGATATTCCAAATCCACCTAAACCAATCACTACTCGTTGGGGTATATGGATTACAGCAGTCGAATATTATTGCACATATTTAAATGAAATAAAAAGTGCAGTTGAAGAATTCAACGAGAATGCCCAGTGTGTGAATGTTGTAAAAGAGCTTATAAAAGATCAATCTCTACATTCAAATCTCGTCTACATTACAACAAATTTTGGATTTTTACCACATGCAATTACACAATTAGAAAAAAGAGGTATTTTTTATTTTTTATTTTTGTTTCAAGTATTTGCTGTATTTATATATTATCATTTTTTAGGCTAAACCTTGGAAAAAAGTATAGGTATTGTGTTAGAAGCAATACAAAAGTTAAAGGAAGCTAATGGCGAAGTAGCGAAATTGATTTTAGAAAAGTGCAATCGTGTTTTTTCAAAAAATAATGGATGGGCAGAACTTCAAAAAGTCAATAGTATTCATAATGGCACTGCACTAAACTTAAATGTGGAACAGTATGATTCAAATGATTTAGTTTATATGAAATATGCATAGATTACATCGGTTGACGTGGAAAGGTCTTTTTCTATGTATAAAAATATATTAGCACCCAATAGAATGAGTTTCAATGAAAGTAACTTGACTAAATATATGGTTGTGAATTCCTTTTTTAATATTTAATTTTATGTGTAATTGAAATTTGCTTTTTTAGAATTAAATTAATAAATGCTTTTTTTGGCTTTTTTTGGGTACTTAAAATGCTTTTTTAAGGATTTATTTTGCTACAAAATCCGAGCCCTAATTATAACCTATTTTCGTGGAGCATTGTTTTCAATTTTCAATCCTTAGCTATAAAAGTTGAACATTTTATAAATTTTTAACTAAAAAATAATTATTAAATTATAAATTTGATACATTTTGTCAAAATTTGAACTATAAATGCTTATAAAAAAAAATTATGCCAATGTATTTTTAATATTTTTCAACTGCTATTGTAACGATATATTAGGAGCCTTGCATTAAATTTTCACGCTTTTTTACCCAGAAATACAATTTTATTGATATTTATAGAAAAAATGGAAACTGAAAATGTCCGTAAACAGCTCAAAATATTTGGAAAATGTTATGGTGTATAGAAAATGCTAATATAAACATTTATTCAAAATTTCATGTACCTACGGTCATTTGTTTTAGAGTTGCACCAAAACCAAGAAATTGAACTTCTCTCTATATTAAATATATTATATATTAATATTATATTTTGTCGAAAGGAAATTTTATAATTTTAATCCTCTAGATTGTGATACTGTCGATTTTTACGAATCAGAATTCTTAAATTTTAATTTTAACCAACCGGAATGGACGCATAGTTTATATTACGAACTGAAACGCCGTTCCGGTGCGTTCGGGTCCATTTCGAGCACTGTGGTAAATCAAATGAAAAATACTATATAATATTTAATAATTATCAATTACAAGTAATAACATTACTTGGAGGATTACTTCATAAAACATAAAAAGTTCTAGTTGGAAAAGGTGATATATAAAACCTTTATATCATTCCCCTAAAAATATAATGCATATGCCATTACAACTGAAATGATTAATAGGTAGTCAACGAAAACATACTTGCACCGTGTGGAACCAAAATTTCTGCAAGTGAGCAGTATTGAATACGTGACCGAGAGCATTTGTCGATGCTGTTTCGTAGTCTGTGACAATGTTTGTTGCTCTGACATCATACATTTCACTTATAAACTAAAATACTGATTGATATGCTGCTTCAGTCTTTCTCCACATCAATACATATGCCCTGGAAATGCCTATAATATATATGCATATAATATTATATATTATAGTACTTTTTAATGACTAACATATACCTATACTGTTTTAAATTTAAATTATTTCAAGCAGTTACCTGGTCCATGTACATTGCCATTACTATCAACAGCTGATCATTTGTTGGTTGTGCCGATCTGCATTTAAATGTAGTATTAATGTGAAGCTCTTGAGCCGAAGCCAACAAACATGCGATGGGATCGCCATTAATATATCCTGTATACATATTTTGACCATTATATATTTGGAACATATATAACGTTCAGCATTGAAACAGCCAGCATATTTAGTCATTGTCGTAGGTATTTTAGGTTGGGCATCTTTTCTAGAACGTTCCATACTCTTTAAAACAGTTGTATATCGGACCATTTCTTCTAAAAAAGAGAATATATGCTTTAACCTTGTTATACTGTTTTATAAATTATTAAATTTTAAATACATTAGCATCTCCTCATCAAAAATATTTCTATGTGGAGTGATATCTTTTGCACATCGCAATAAAATATTTTTTTTTAGTGATATCAATGCCAAGAAACTTGGATGATTTGTGTGATTATGCCCTTTCTTCACATATAACATGTTTTCAGTCATAAGATCTCACAAATTTGATAGAAGTCTTTAACAATTCAAATAATTATTTATACCTGTACATTATCATTGGTGACCTTAAGTTTGCCAGTATAAATATATAATCTAAAAATAGTAGTAAAAACAGTAAAATCCAACTCATATTAACAAGATTTGAATTGTTGCTCTCCTCAAAACTGTTAAACAAAGCTCGGAAATATGGACTAGCTGCTACTAAAATATTTGTTTATGTCCTAATAATATTGATTCACCCTCAGTTAACAATCCAATAAAGCATGAATATTATTATGTTATTAATATTTATTTTACAACAAAATAAAATCACTTTCAACATACTTACATAGATTGTGAGTCTTCAAGTAGTCGTCTAATAGAGTGAGGGTGTATTGAGAATATAGCATTTATTCGTTCAGATCCATTGGTTTCTAAAAAAATTATAATGATAATTCATTACTTTTTTAACATTATAAATTTATAAATAAGTATACTTTAGTATTAAAAAAAAGTAACCTACATACCTAATGTATATTTAATTAAAACTAAATTTGGCATTAGAAAAGAAATTATGAATATGATTGATATAGTTTGTAGAAAGCCCTTGGGTAGATTATGTGATAATTGTAAAATAGAACTTAAAAAAAAAATTATTCATCATATTAACTAATCACAAAATGAATTCCAAAAATAATAAACTTAAGAATATAACCAATGTTCAGAAACTGTTATGTGTTTGTTTTATTGATATAAGATTGTTATTGGCCTTACCTATTTGATTTTATCAAATTGTATACAGCATTAGTGTTATTAACATTACACATTAAAGAACAAAGGTAATATTTTTGTTCCAATCTCAATGAATAATAATAAAAAAACATAATATTAGGTAGGTACCTATGTTTGATAAGTTATTTATGTATTTAATTTAGTTGCTTATTTATACACCTAATGTATTTATTTTCATCCATAAATAATCTTATTATATTTTAATTTTAAACATACAGTCATATTCATTACATTTTAATAAAATTGTTTAAAAAAATAATTAAGTGTAATTATAATAATACTATATTAATATATCAATAACAAAGGTTGGTTTTTGTTATAGACCGATAGCACAGAACTATATAGAAGTGACATTCGATCACCTGATCAGGTTCTTGTTTACCTATGATCTTAAGTCTGAGTGACTGCACAACTGAAAAATATGGAAACCAAACTGAGTTTATACATTTGTTTGCCTAAATTATGGAAACATTTACTATACTCGTGTTATTATAGTTATAGGGTTATAGTCACTCGACTTGCCCAATTTACTCAGTATCCTAACCCTAGCTTACAAGCAACTAATTTATTCTGACTTCAGTTCATAGGTACTTTTAATAAAGACATTTTTTGAATAAAAAAATACACATTTTGTTTTTCTTCAATTCACAAAGTAAAATACAAGTAAAAAAATACTTACATAAAGTATCTTAATAATTGACGATGTTAATTACCCACTGACTAGGTAATGTCGAACAAAACAGCAATATTCACTTTCATGATTCATACACTTGATGTACTCTGGAAAATTGTAATATAAGTACCTAACAAATAAAAATAATATAAAATATTTTGGTATTTGGTTACTTCCCTTTTTTTTGCAATTTTCCTTTTTAGACTTATATAGTTAACTATAAACGATGGTAAATTCAGAATGTGGCGGTCGGACTTAGTTTCGAAGTTATGGCTTAATGAAGTTCGCTATTTTACGATTTATGCGCATTCGTCCGTCACTAGTTTACTGCACCTATTATTATATTGAATTTTTTACGTTCTTACCTAAAAACTCGATAACAATACATCTATTATTATAATAATTGTGGTACAGGCTTAGTGCCTTAGTACATTGTAATATTGTATTAAGGTTCATTACTCATTGTTGCCATAATATAATATTTATCAATCGGAATATAATATGTCAATAATATTGATGATATTATGAACGAGAACGACTTATCAGTTAGATATGACTGATATGGGCTGTTCGTCTTACCACGGTATTCTGTTTTCATCATTTTATTTGTGTAAACGCAGAGAATAATGGTACTATTATGATAGTACTATCTATAACTAAGGTTTCACTCAAAAACTCAAAAGTTAAAAGTATAATAGTAAGAATAAAACATTTTTGTAATTTTATTCGAAATTTTAGAATATATATTATAAGCCGGTGCGTCGTCATATCTTCACTGCTTAATTCGTTTTCATTCTCCTTGTCGTCGTCGTCACCAATATTGAAGATGAGGTTTGGCGACCGGATCTATACAACTATACTTGTGTTACTTAAACTGACAAAGTTAGAATTACTTGTTAGGTCATTCGTATGCCCGCAGAGCAGGTATGCTCTCCCCCTCGTGACCCCGCTATCCACCGTCCAGATTAAAAAGAAAATTTGAGTACACAAAAAAACAATATGAAAATAGTAGAAAAGCTCCGTCCTAACATGCGACATGCAGGAATGATTCTAAATATTATTTGTACAAACAGCTATAACTGCTACCAGTCACCACCCACCGGCCAAAGTCCTAATATCTTGCCGGCATCGGGCCATAGTGCGCCACGTTACAATCACTCAATTACGAGGAGAAAAAAAAATTAGATCATCGGATAAGACTATTTTTTTTTCTCCCGAAAGTACCAGGGCTACAGATACAACCACGTCTCGTTTCACTGCCATCGTACTAAAAAATTACAAAAAAAATTATTATTTGTTCAGCGGTTTTAATATTTCTACACCGACGTACCTATCTAATGGCAATATTTAAAAAAAACGCTTGCCAACTCAGACTCTCAGAGATCGGCATGTAAACTTTCTTGAATCTTAATTTTTAATAATTTATTAACTGTATGTAATTTATTACAATATGATTAAACCAAAATTAATTAATATTAACAAAATTACAAAATTACCTATTTATCAAACTTGATAATGAATAGTGTACGCAAAATGAATATTTTAAAAATGTATGTAATATATAATATTTTAATCATATTCATACCGACCTATGGTACGCCGGTATTGATTTATAAGTGAATAAGAGCTACAAATATAATTTATGAGCTAACATTATATTATATTCATTTATAGGTAAGATTTGGTTTTGGTAAAAAATAGTTCAACATACCAATTAATTTAGCACACGTTAATAGGTACATAATATATATGTGGAAATTTAGCACTTAAAAAAGCCATGGTGGGATCTATCTCCCATATCAACCCCGTGGGCCGTGACAACGCCCATGTACCCAATTAAAACATTACTTATGAAAGGTTTATTTTATTATTTTTCATGATAAATTAAATACCTATTTGTGTTATATAGTTTTTATAGTCTGACTTATTATTACCGCTTTATAGTATTAATTTTAATTCATGTTCATAATATGATTTTTAAATTATAATTTTGTATAGTTATGCCTACCTATATAATACTAAATTGAATAAAAAAGATAAAATATTTAACGTACCTACATAATATACATATTTTATTATAGACTATAATAGTGCTCAAAACCTCAAAAGTTTCAAATTTAGGTGTATGCGCCGCTACCGATCCTACGAGTTGTGCGGTTGTCGGCAGCGACTCGCGTAGAGTGTTGAAAGCTGGAGCGGGACAGGTTACTCAATATAGATATAATATCGTTACAGGTTTAAGGTCGGAAACACGTATATTTATAATAAGAAATAATTCCGATAGCGGGCGCCCAAAATACTAATATTAAACTAAAGTACCACAGCTGGCGAACAATAATTACATTTAAACAACCCACTGACACGTGGGGCTAACACAACTCTTAGACCTGACTACGGCGACTGAATGGCTCGGCGGCTACGTGGCTACGGCGACTGTGTGGCTCCGCGACTGAGGCAGTGAGGCGATCTTTGGTCACGACCAATATCGGTCCCTCGCCGGTACGGCGACGGCGGACAAATCCTCGGCTTGTCGCTCGACGATGATAGTTCGGGGTTCCGCGCGAGTAGCGCGAACGCGAGAACGGATTAATATTCGCGTATTGCCGTGGTACTGTGGTAGACACTCGCGATCACGGGGAGGGTATAATAAACACGCGCACGGCGAATATACACGATAACGGGGCTCGAAGCGAACTTAGTGTAACACGTCGATCACGACGGACAAACAAGCGTGTTCACACGCGACTTTTATTGTTTTATGCGCTGTAAAAACAGGTACGTATCGCGACGACGATCACAACGCGAAAACGTACTTCTAACGTAGGTACTTGGTACCGACCGTGGCCGCTGATCACAGCTCAAGCCCACGGACACCTCGTGTTCACACGAGGCTTTTATGACGGCACACGGGAACGACAGCGCGGACGTTGCGCTATGCTCAGCCGTTGGAAAAAGACAAAAAAGTGACACAAAGTTCACGACGGCCGATGGCCATCTCGCCGGCCGTTGACGGCGGCGCGGTACTACGGAGGGGGAACGCGTCGCGCGGAGCTTCGACATTTGTCGTGACTTAGAACGTCCAAGGTTTTGGCGGCGAACCCGTTCTGCGTTCGAACATTAGGGATGAAATGCCCAATATTGTAACCATATTTTGTTTGGTAATTAAGGTTCTCTATTAGTATCTAAAAGGGGTGGTTTATGAAATAGATAATGATGAATAATAAATAAATAATATAATTTTCTCGAAAAATATGCACGTTGTGTACATGAATCATTGTAGAAAGTATAAGGAGCGTATGCTTTGATCGTAATGACTGAACTATGTCCGTCGAACAAGCAACAACTGCCACCGCCGAAGGAGCTGTCGATACCACTAGCTAGTACCGCAATACAGCCGCGCCGCAGAAACCGAACAAGGAGAAGCGAATACTACCGTCCTGCGATCCTGGTACCTACTACTGTAAAATAGGTTTACTTGGGACATTTGATTTACTTGAATACAAATTATATAGTATTATAAATGATAAGATTTGAGCACTAGAATTGACACAACCGTATGCACATTTATTAAAAATTAGTTGCAACAACTACTCGTTAAATATATACAATAATTTATTATTATTAATTATACGTAATTTTTGCTGTTATCATGAAATTCTGAAAAAAAATAGTTTTTGTGGTAACTTAATCATGTACTTTTATGTATTTATAAATCATCTTATACCTTTAAATTAAACTATGTGGTATTATAAAGTAACGCAGTAGGTGAGTTGATTCCCGAGACCGACTTAATGTATTAGTTGATTCCCGGGTCATCAAAGGCTGTGACACTCCGAATTGTTTTGTATTTTTTTGTATTAATACTAATTTAATTTTATATAACGCCTCCTGAAATGTCAACACAATTACTTGTTGTATTATTTGTATACAGATTGTAAATTTTATCTATTTTAATAAGAAAAAATATATGTCACCCGCGGGATCGTAATGTATTTCCAAAGTGGCCCGCAAGATCAATTTTGTAAACCGATAGCTTAAGAAAAGCAGTCCAACGAAGAGTGTCCTTTGCGTGTGTATCATACTTCCAGCTACACATAGGCGCAATTTCAACTTTTGACTTTGGGGGGCTTAATATATTAAGGGCAAGCAGACCCGTGGGGGCTATGCCCCCCACACCCCCCACCTAAACCATTCATATTATCTTACCTTATAATATTACTTCATAATCCAATTAAAATTTTTTTTCTTCATTATTACGGTCGACCTACCTCAATTTTTAAAAATATTAAAATTTTGCCATATAAAGACGTCAACTACACTTACATTTCACATTTGTTGTCTCTGTATAATTGAGAGATATCGAAGGAGAAGAAAATGTATTAAGTTTATAATAAATGTATAAATAATAGGAAAATTAAATTTTGAATACATATTTTGGAAACAGTGTGATGAAATTAAAATATTATAGTTTAATAAATTTATGTATTTTAGTTCTGGGAACTAATTATCATTGATTTGTAGATGAATTAAATTATTAAAATAAAGATGATACTGACATTTTCTAATTGAGTAATTGAATGTATTTTGTTCCCCAATCCTTAAAAAAAAGTATAAATATAGATATAGTATAGATTACGTACTTTTAAGATTTGTCAGCCGCAATTCAAAATCTCTCATGTCTATGACAACTAACGAATTGAACAAAGTTTGAGTCATATAGAGCTGGTACATTTAACGGGCAAAGAAGTGCACGGGATCAGCTAATTATAAATAATATCGTTTATGCAATTTGTTTATAAGTTTATCGTTCTGTTTATATTAACGAGGTCTCGGAGACTCGACCTCGCGCGTGGTGTGTGATATTATTTCTAGGGATCAGGGTTACCTTATGTGAAGCAAAGTACTCAACGTAATATATATATGTATATCTGTTATTGAATATTAATGTATTATTATTATCTACTACAAGTTACAACATCGAAAGTATACTTATAAATTATAACTCCGGGCTACCGATCGGGCCATGGTGTGTCGTGTGTGCCGATTTTTATATAGTAGTCGTACTTTATTGATAAAAATAATATAAAAAAAGTCATATAATAAGGGTTAAAACCGGTATTAACCGAAACCGAAACCAAAATTTGATATTTTTAAAACCGAAACCGAAATTTTGGGTTTTTGAGAACCAAAACCTAAACCCAAACCGATTAAATCATAAAGGTTCCAGTCCCTGATTTAAATACACAATACAAGATACAAAATACAATTGTATCTCAGGTACGTATCTTAAATACTGCCCAGAGTCTGTGCTGGACGCTGATACTATAAATTGTAAATCTTATATTTATTTTGCAAACAATAAATCATTTCGGTCATCAAGGAAAATTTTTTAAGAACTCAAATAATTTAGACAGTCATTTAGTACATAATATATATTTTTTTATTTTATTTCGATAAATAATATTCCATGCATTGCACAATGAAGAATAATGACTAACAGAAAAATCAATATAAGATAAAAAAAACAAGTGATATTTAAAAAAAATAATACTCTTGGGAAAAACAATTGTTCATAAGATTAGAAAGCGAATGACTATATATAATGATCACATTTTATATTATTTTCTAAATTTCTATTTAAATACCTAAATTTAACACACAAGGGTGACACCATGAAATCGTGTTTTTAACATACTAACCACGATTTTTTTCTAAAATTGTTATATTAAATTTCAGCACTATTATAATTTATAATTCATATAGGTAGTTTATTTTATAAAATGATTCTTATGCTCTATACTTGATGTTCAGGGACAGTTGGATCTCTGCAGTATGTGTGATTCCACTGACATTTGTCCACGGCGTTTTGAGGATCATTTGATGTCCGTATACCTTGTTTCCAAGATTACTTAGAAGAAGACTTCGAAGAAGACTTAGGACAAGACTTTGAAGAATAATTAGGAGAATACTTCGAAGGAGACTTAAAAGAAGTTTGAGCCAAACCGTTGTCCGTGAATGTCTAAAACAAAACGATGAAATCGTATTTAATCGTCTTAATTATAATTATTGATTAAACATCATTTGGTAAAATATTAATTATTGACTTCCATTGTATATAATAGATTATTTTGACGATTACTATACATCAAGTTGTGTGTTTGATAGTAATGGTTCGTAGTTTCGATTAAATAATTGTTTCCATACCTAATGGAAATTAGAAATTTATTATGATAAGTAATTCCTATAATACAGGGCATGAAACCACGTATGAAAAATCTGGTTACCTGGTATTAATTCTTCAAGATTACCAGTAACCACTTTGGAAACGGTTTTATCAATCTATGTTATTTCGGAAAATTTTAGTTTTAAATTTAATTTACACAAATAAATATCCACTTTATAGAACTGTTTAGGGCAAGATCAATTAAATAATTAATAAGTCTATATTTTGTCATTTGAGGCTATGGATAAATATAAATTAAAATTAAACTATACCCATAAGTTATGGTTGGGCCATAACCATTGACTGAAAAATAGCTCATGGAAAAGTGTTATCCTACATCAATTAGAATTAAATAAAATACCTAAATAATAATCAACAATTATTAATTACTAATTACTGATTAGTTATGTTGTCAAAATATTGTTTTGTAAAAAAGTAAATACTTAAATTGGAAAATGAATACAAAATCTTTTGTTATATAACCTTTTACTAACAAATGTAAAATAGATCCAAGCAACTAGTATACTATGTTTATCGTACATATTATCTTGTAAATAAAATTATTAATCATCAAAAAAAAAGATTTCCAAAAAAAAAAAACTATAAAATAATATTAATATTTTTCATATCTGGTTTTGTTGAAATTATCGGGTTTGAAAAAAAAGGTTACCGCTACACGTTACCTCTTTATTAAATTTGGCGGTTACCGGTAATTGTTATTCGCTTCTCAAAATTAAAACTTACAAACTACTAGGAAGTTTCAAGCCCTGCTATAATATAATAAGCAGGTACCATTATTGATATGTGATATACTGAAACATATTTAAAATTGTCAATAATCAGCTAATGAACATAATATTAGTTACCTACATAATTGTAAAAATTTTAAATTTTATTAATTAAACAAAGTGTGTGAAGCTATTACTAATTACTAAAATTATTTTTCAACTTTTAACTATATAATGGTATATGTCATAACTAAGATGGGAATGCAAGGCCGTCTACAGGGAGGCAAATAGGGGCAGTTTCCTCCATTGGCTCTTTATCTGGGTTGATTAACATAATCATTATTGATGAATTGAATGTCCTAAAAAAACTTAAAAATGCCCTAAAGTATGGCAAGAGCGGGAAATGAACTATTTTAGTCGCTGACGACGTGTGCGCAAGAGCCGCAGGTGAGACCCGCATTTCGCCCAAGACTGAAAGTACTTTTGGGGCTTCCCACTTTACCGCCCGCTAGACGGAAAAAGGTTTCTTTCAAACGCTTCAACCGCCATCAAAAACTAAACTTTCGGTGCAGGTGAGACAAAAATTATTTTTATTCTTAATATAAAAGATATAATTTATAATATACATTTAACAGATCGTAAGAAAATTGTACTGATCGTTTTCTCATTCTTTAATCTGAAAATTAATTTCTCCTTTTTTTTATAGGTTTAAATCATATATTTACTACAAAAATCATGTATTAGCATGTAAAAATTTGAAAATAAAACTTAAAATTTAAATTAAAAAAAAACTTCAAATGCCCCAAAAATCCTAAATGCAAAAAATGACCTTAAAATTTAAAATTGTAAAAAATACAAAATAAAAATTTCTTATTTTATTAGTGTATATTATAAAACGAGTATCACGTAACTTCAGTAAAGAATGATAAGTGCATCGAAATTCCAACCTCAGTCATAACCTATGTAAAATATGTAATATAAAATATCGTATAGTAAATATTTTTAAAATTAAATAAAAAAGGTGGATAAGTGGATGTCGCTCTGCTGTACAGTAGGTTACAAGTGGGTCACTGTAATGGATGGTGTTAAATTTGAATTCAATGATATAATATCATTGTATAAGAAAAACGATTCTGAGCGAAAACGGTCAGTCAGCCTATGATTTTACCAAGTATATTTGATGATATTATTGTGAATAAAGGAATTTATATATAACCTATTTACGTGGAGCCTTGTTTTAAATTTTCAATCTTTAGCCATAAAAGTTAAACATTTTATACATTTTTAACCACAAAATAATTAATAAATTATAAATTTGATAAATGTTGTCAAAATTTGAAGTTTAAATGCTTATAAAAAAAAATTGTGCCTATGTATTTTTAATATTTTTTAACTGCTATTAGAACGATATATCAGGAGCCTTATATTAATTTTTCACGCTTTTTTACCCAACAAATAAAAATTTATTGATATTTATAGAAAAAAAAACTAAAAAAATTGAAAACTGACAATGTCCGTAAACAGCTCAAAAAGAGTCAAAATATTTTCAACATTTTATGGTGTATAGAAAATGCTAATATAAACATTCAGTGAAATTTTCAAGTATCTACAATCATTCGTTTTTTAATTACAATAAAATAAGAAAATTGTTACATTAGAAATCTAGTAAATATCAAATGTTGTAAAAATATAAATTTGAGACGCTCATAAAAATTTAATTTAAGTTTCTTCTAGAAATTTTTTTTTGATAGGTAGACAAACTTATGAGTAATCTTATATTACATTTTCAAATCTTAGATTTAAAAAGAAAAATTTTTATGAATTCTCAACTCAAAATAATTTGCTAATTTTCGTGATTTTTCCGTATTTTGTCAACATTTGAACTTTAAATGCTTATAAATAAAAACTGTGACTAAGGATTTTTAATTTTTTTCATCTGCCTTTGAAACAATAACCAAAGAGCCTTCTATTAAATTTTCAAGCTTTTTTACTCAACAGATAAAATTTTATTGATAATTTTAGAAAAAAAAAACTAAAAAAATTGAAAACTGACAATGACCGTAAACAGCTCAAAAAGAGTCAAAATATTTTGTAAATTTTATGGTGTATAGAAAATGCTGATATAAACATTCAGTCAAAATATCATGTCCCTACGGTCATTTTTTTTAGAGTTACACCAAAAACCAAAATCGATTTTCTCGAAAACAGATTTTGCGTAAAAATTCCCGTTTTTCCTTAATTTTTCTTTTGTTTTTCACGTCGCTTGTGAAAACTACTGGGAAATTTTTACTTTTGACCCCCTCAAAGTACCAACTAGTTTCACTTTCCTATCAGAAAAGTTACTATTGAAGAAAATCCAAGCACTTTTACTGTCCTAAAAGGTGATGACAGACACAAAAAAAAAATTAAAAATTAAAAAAATTAAAAAAAATTAAAATTAAAAAAATAAAAAAAAAAATAAAATCAATACATTCATCGCTTCGCTCAGAATCTAAAACAATTTTATTTAACTTTGGGATTTTTTTTTATGCTTGATTGTAAACGTCAGAGTTAAGAATGCTGCCTTTATAGATTTATGACGTGTGGTGGTGGGGCCAAGTGTAATACGACCGTGTCGACTACGTTTTTGCTTTTGAGATAAAAAGTTTTAATATTCATATAGTGGCATACCTACAATAGTTTCAACTTTTCAAGTTTGTAGTATCAATGACTAAATAAGCTAGAAACATTAAATTTTATAAATTACCTAAAATAATCAAATCGATGGTAACATTCTATTTATTAAAATTAAATGCGTTTGCTAATTGAAAATTACATGACAATTAATTAAAATTAATGCTGTAACATTAAGTTTTAACTAACTATCTATGAATAATTCATAAATAATTGTTACATTCCTTGCCTATATGAAAGAAAACATATCCCAAACTAATAGTTTGGGGAAACAAAAAATTTAAATATGAAAATATTTTAGCCCCCTCCCCCCTTGTCAAATTCCTATGGACTCCCTTGTGAGAAAATAGGTAAAACGTTAAAGAGACCTAAATAATTCCCTTAAAGAATGCTTTTATGGCCTAAAAATATAAAATAATACACCTATTATACACAATTAATTTAATTTAACTTAAACAAATATTGTATCCAAAAATATTTTTACTAAATTTAAAAACAAAATATCTAGAATTCCAAAATTTCGATGTGATTACGTGTACTTTTAACTGAAAATAATAATTATTCTTTATTTTCATCGTACCTGTACTTGGTTTTAGCGTCGTAAGGAACTGCTCGAATAACTACGAAAAATATTATTGAATGAGGTAAGAAAAGGGTACGTTAATCAAAATTATTTTTCAAGTAAGACTCATAAAATAAAACTTAAAACCGAAGTGGTAGTGTTAAATACTCTACAAAATGTAATCAACTACTTCAAAATTGATACCTAAATTTATTTTATAAATTAATTTATATTAATAATTATAATTTTTTTTTCTTAAATTGTTATTTTCTATTTAGATTTTATTATAATTTGTAATTAATGTAATATATTTTATAAAATAATCATATAATACTCATACCCAAATGTTATTTATACTTAGATCTCTGCAGTATGTGTGATCCCACTCACGTTTGACCAGCACCTTTTTTGAGTCATTTGATGGCTGTATACGATATCTCCAACATGGCTGAGAAGAAGACTCCGAAGAAGACTTAGAAGAAGACTTTGAAGAAGTATTATTAGAAGACATGTCGTTGATAGTCTAAAACAAAACGATAAAATCGTATTTAGTCGTAACAATTATTTTTACTAATTTTAAACATCAATTTCTTTTAGTTTTGGTTAAATATTAATGATTGATGTATATTGTTTAAAGTTATTTTTTTATGATTACTATATTATATCAGAAGGGGGGGGGGACTGCAGCTCGCGTCATAGACTTATGCGGCTTCGCATCGTATCGTAAAATTATACAAAACATTTTTACAAAAAAAAATTTATGAAATAATAACAACCTATATGAATTTATGTATTTGAAGAAGTCTAATATTTTATTAAATTACAATTCATAGAAAAAAAATTACAAAAAATTATAGTGTTTTTGATAGGTATACAAAATCGTAATATTTAAAAATGTCTTATTTTTTTTTATTATTATCTAATTTGGTGCGTGTTTGATGTTCATTTTTTTTGTAAGTTTTATGAAGTCAGGATTTGAATTTTTTTTATTATTAATTAACCAGTGCAACTTAGGCCATTGGGTGGTTTTTAACTGTGGGGAGGGTACTGTAAGGAGTAAACACGTGTGTGTGGTTTTGGCTGATTTTCAAGTGGGCACCCGTAGGTATCTGCCATGCCCGGGTGGGGGATGGCGGCACTTGTTCTCCGGACACCGGTGACTTGCCTGAAGAAAAATGCCACCCGCGGCCGAGGTATCGAACCGGCGCCTGTGTACGTCACAACCGACGCCTTAGTCCGCTCGACCACTCCGTCGAAGTCAGGATTATACGTTGTCATTGCAGTCCTTAACAATTCCGTCAAACGATCATCCGTTAAAGTTGAGAGATGTTTAGCTAAATCATTTTCACTATCGAGTAAATAAGGACTTTTAAGAATAATATGTTGTTCGAAAATCGATATTAATTTTTGAACGCAAAGAGTTAGTTTTTGATATTTATTAACGGGCACATGTTTTCAAAATTCCAGCAAAGAACGACAACTTTATTTGAACTGCTTCATTCCTTCATTTTCCAATAATTCTAAGAGTTAAGTTTCAAAAGCTTCCGTATCCATTGAAATCGGTTTTAATATTGGACATTCATTTTCAATATAATACATATTAATGTGACCTTTTTTCATTTCGGCTCTTCCATATTTATTAATATATTACTGGGTGGCTAGCGGGTCCCTTCTCGCTGGTCACCACTACTTTATATCATGCACAAAGTTGTAAAGTTGTAGGTGTTGAATAAAAATTAGAAGTGTTTGGTAGTAATGTTTGGTAGTTTTGTTTAAATAATTTTTTCCATTCCTAATGGAAATTACATAATGTGATGAGTAATATTCCTATAATAATATTACAATTTACAAGTACCAATATTATATTATAATAAAATCTTATAGAGTGTAACTCAGTAACTCGAATCTAAATAACTCGAAATTCTCAACATCTCGAACAAATAAAATTCCCCTTCAAATAACGATAACACATTAAGATTTTGATAACTCAACATTTTTAGTAAGTAGAATTTTTTTTTGTTCCCGTGATCTTAGAGTTACCGAAAGTACACCGTATAATTAAAGTTGTCAAAAATCAGCTAATAAACATAAATGTAAAAATTTTTACACGGCTCTGATTGCCGCTTAGAATTTAAAATAGCAAATTATGTCGTTTCGACGATGGAAGAAAGTACTGTCAATTTCTTAAGAATAGAATCCACATAAGAACCACAACAAATACATATTTTTATTGTTTAAAACTAATAAATCAGATATTTAAACCTGATGATTAAAATGTATATTTTATATGCCTATTAATAAACACTTATAAACTATATATTGTGAGTCGAGATAAATTAAGAAAATCTTAATAAAATTAATTTTTTTTACAAAATAGACCTTTTATCTCAACGAAAACACAGATCAAAATTGAACTTTATTTAAATAAAATCATTTTAGAAAATATTTGAATTTATTTAAACGTGAAAATACAATAAATCACAAGGTAGTAACTATTATTAATCTAACAGAAAATAATGTAAAAATGTAAAAATGTAAATATTATCACATACTAGTATACTAGTCATTAAACATGAAACATTTAACTTTTTCATATAAAATAACAGTCAAAACAGTTAACACTCGTGCAGACATAAACTTATAACAGTCACAGAATCATTAACATTATCATTGGGTATGAACTATTAAGTAGGTATATAATATACTCAATAATATTAATATATTATTATGTACTTATTTTCAATTGTATTAGATTCAAGTGTTGATAATTAACTGATGAAAAAAAGCTGTGGTACAGTGATAATAAACATACAACCTTACAATTTAATTAACTTAAGAAAAATACATTAAAACGGAAAATTATTCGGAAAATATTCAAGCTTAAATTTCTATTTAAAACTAATAAATCAGGGATTTAAACATGATGTTTAAAATTTATATTTTATTATATACCTATTAATAAACACTTATAAACTATGTATTGTAATTCGAAGAAAATTAAACAAATCTTAATAAAATCTATTTTGATCAAAATGTAACCTAATTTAAAGAAAATCAATATATCTTACCGTTATAAAAATGACAATATAAAATACGGAAATAGTTTAATGTTGAACAATAAAATTATGAACTGAGCTTACACTAAATGCTTTTTTTCTTTTCGTTAAGGGTTTTTATAAAACATCTTATCGTTAATTAATTAATTGGTGATTCAGTTATGCCATTAAATAACTAATCATATCTGTTACATTTAAATGTCACCGTTTTGATAAATTTTGGTTTTTTAAAATCTAAATACTATATTATGATAAAATAAAATGTCTCGAATGATTTATAACTTATTATAATATTTTTTATTTATACAAATAGTTAATATTAATTAAATCTTATCGTATATTAAAAGTCGTTTCGATAAATTATATGTCCAGTCATTTCGTATCGTTATTGAAGCTGATAGTACTGCCAAGTAACATGAAAAATTAATTAATTACATTTGCCACTAAATAATGTTTAATCATGTGTGTGAGCTCACTATTGATTCAATAAATGTTTAGTGATTGTTCATTCAAACTGAGATTAGTATATTCATATTATTTTAATAATAGTTCATCAATGACGTCACTCTACGGCTGGAGAATAATAAATGTCATCAAATATATATGATGAAATCTTTAATAACAGTACTACCATTGATAAAAATATATACAATCATAGTATATTTAATAAGTACCTATATTTATCAATGGTACTACTTCACAATGCAATTCATTTTAGATGAAAGGACGGTTTGAAACTAAGTTCTGACTATATAAAACTTATTAAATGTCTATAATTAATAACTAATATAGAATAAACACCATAAAACGGAAAGGGATCCTAGACATCACGGTTGCCCGGATAGCGTCCAAATTGTAGACTGTACAAACATTTAATAATGAATATAAAAGCTATTGGCTGACATAAAAGTTATCGAAAATATCAAAAAATATGCATTTTTTCCAAAATAGGTCATGTTAAAATGTGTTAAGAAAAAAGTTCATGTCAACATATCTTTTTTCACACGAAAATTATAATGGTCTGGATTACGAGTCGAGTTACTAAACAATATTACACGACGCAATTAAGTTCGGAAAAATAAGTTAAGTCACCAGTGGCGTAACTAGTGTTTGAAATTTGGGGGCGCTAAAGCTCAGGTCTATACTTGGAACTCTTATGATGCTTTTAAATTATAGAAGTGAAATCATTAGTTTATAGGGGGCTATAGAAACACTAAGTATGTGCTATAGTAACACAGTTGAATTATATATTTTATATTATTACATTTTTCAATATTTATTGAACAATACTTTTTATAAGTTGTATTTTAGATTCATCGAGTAGCAATGAATTTATTGGTTT
This sequence comes from Metopolophium dirhodum, assembly GCF_019925205.1. NCBI lineage: Eukaryota > Metazoa > Arthropoda > Insecta > Hemiptera > Aphididae > Metopolophium > Metopolophium dirhodum. The sequence goes on from NC_083560.1 coordinate 37,923,050, forward strand.
TACGAAAAAAACTTAAGAATTTACACTTGTAACTTGTAACTTGTTAGTACTTTCAGCTTTGTTATTTGTAGGTGTAGTGTTGACATGGTTTTTTATAACACTATAAGCGGTAATGGCCCGTATTACAATAGTTAAACTAAGGTTAAATTGCCAAATTCGACCGGTAAAATCAGTGGGTCAAGCGTAACCGAGGTTTAAACTATGATTGTAACGGGCCCTCTTTGTTCCATAATAGACTAACGTTTTATAGGAGTTTTGATATTTTGTTTTTACAGTTGGTCACTCTGACTGTCGGACAGTCTTGTAAAGTACTTGAGTAAAAGTATTTGAGTAAAAGTATTCAAATACTTTTTAAGTACTCAAATACGTATTCTAAATACATTTGAAGAAAGTACTTGGGTATAGTATTTGAATACTTTTTTGAAAGTATCTGTATTTAAAATCAAATACTATTTTTAAATACTTTTTTCGTCTTACTTTGTTGCTAAATTTAAATAAAATAATAAAAATTTGAAATTATACAAGATTTTTATTTATAGATCGTTCATGGTATGTTTTGGTAGGTATATTGTAATATTTTTAGTGGCCTAAACTAGGTAATGTGTATCCATTCAATTGACAATTATGCTATAATACAATCAAGTATACTGTAAACCAATCATTCTTACACTAATTATTTCTTCACACAATTCAACGCATAAAATTAATATTCAATTAAAGTTATGGTTGGACTTAGAAGTGTTAAAATTTAAAACGCTCCACAGTACACAGTTTTTGAGTTATTTAATATGCTTTGTACGGTTAGGTTAGGTTAGGTTAGGTGTGCGGTGTATTATACTATTATAGACTGTGTGTAGACTGTAGACTTGTAGACTGTGTAGGTCATAAATTAATAAAGCAGTTAAAACCCTATATAAAACCAGATAATAATTAAATATTTCGTAGTTGATTCCACGTTTTTTTATGTAATCAGAATATTAATGTAATATCATAATATTATAATAAGTATTGCCAGTATAGGTATTATAATATAATTATAGTATACACTGTGTAACAGAGAGACCTGGAAAATAAATATAAATGATAGATAAGTACTATAATTAAACGTATGACACAAATTATGAAAATTATACGGACAATAAATAATTTGAGAAATATACTTATGTTACGAAATTCTTAAAAAGAATATTTAGAAAAAAGTTATTAGGTACATTTCAAATTAATTTAATTCAATAACATATTGATATTTAAAAAAAATGCATATATAAACTAGGCACTTGACTTAAATAAACGATTTTATCATAAACATTTTCCTAAAATTAAGGTTTATATTTACAAACTGGGTATTCTGAATTTTTTCAAAAAAAAAAAAAATGATAAACTGCACTTGTAGTGCAAGCATCTATAAATTATAAATATACAATTTTAGATTTTGAGTGGAACGATGAATGTATTGATTTTACAATGATGTGTGTTTTTATTTATTTATTTTTTTATATTTGTGTCTATCATCACCTTTTAGGACAGTAAAAATGCTTAGATTTTTTTCAACAGTATCTTGTTCATTGGGAAAGTGAATTTAATTGGTGCATTCGGGAGGTAAAAATTTAAAATTCTCAAAAGTTTTCAAAAGCATTGGGATACACAACATAAAAATTAAGGAGAAACGGGAATTCTTACACAAAATATGTTTTTAAGAAAATCGATTTTGGTTTTTGGTGCAACATGCAGCTACATGGGATTTTGACTCAATGGTTTCAAATTTAACACCATCCATTACAGTGACCCACTTGTAACTTACTGTACAGCAGAGCGACATACACTAACCCACCTTTTGTTTTAATCAACACCTTAGTTAATTAATTTAGATGTTTAAAACATCTACGGAACTCTGATAGGTCGTCATTTGTTAGTCTGAGATTATTTTATAATTTGTTATATGGGTAATTTCCTATATCCACTTGTTATGTATTGTTTAAAAACAACATAATTGAAGAAAATACGTAAATTAAAAATAGATAAATATATAAAATATTAAAAAATTTAAAACAAAAATCATTATTATTTATTGTTTTAAAGTTTTTAATTCGTGTCTCATGCACCGAAACCGAGGGGAATTATACAATATAATATAATCGTACAAATACGTGACGTGTGTGAGTAAATAAATTACGGTCAGTGTGGGAGTTTGTTGTTATTCCATCCGATATTATCAGGGTCCCATGCTGGCGTAATAAGCGTAGGTTATAAGGCGTAAGGATTTGGATACAAATGGGATACAATTTTAATTATTTATGAGCGTAATATGTGCTTTAATATAACAAATTTGAGCACCATTTTAAACATAAACAAATAGTAAAATTTACAAATGAATAACCACGTTATTTTAACTATATTAGAAGTATATATAAGAAGAAAAAAATGTTGATTTAACTCCAAAGTAATTTAATTCAACATCAAACAGTGCTCCTAAAATTGAAGAAATTCCTGCTAAATGTAAAGAAAAAATAGTTAAATCAACTGAAATATTATTATGTGCAATGTTGTTTGATAAAGGTGGATAAATAGTTCATCCTGTTCCTGTTCCATTATTAATTAGAAAACTACAGATTATTATTATTAATTATGGGGGTAAAAATCAAAATCTAATATTATCTAAACGTGGGAATGATATGTCAGGGCATCCTATTATCATAGGGTTTAATCAATTTCCAAATCCACCAATAACAATTGGTATTGTCATAAAAAAATTATAATAAAAGCATGAATTGAAATAATTACATTATACAATTGATTGTTATTCATAATAGAATTAATTTGTCTTAATTCTAGACGAATTAAAATTCCAAGATATGATCCAATTATACCTGATCAAATACCAAATACCAATTTGATTTTAAAAAGGGTAATATTAAAACGAAACTCTATAAATTATGTTTCAGAAAATAAACAAGTGGTTGCAAATTTTTTAATAAATTGTATTTTAGTTTTTTTATTTAAATTTCGTATTGTACAATAAATCTATGAGTAAAAAAAAATATTTATACAAAACATTCATGAGCTTATAATTCCATACCCCTATTTTATGTTCCTATAAATATAAAGTAAAAAAAATGAATTTTATTTGAAAATTCCAAAAACCTATTTGTAAATATTTGCAAATTATTTGCAAAATAATGGTATTATCTTAAAACCAATAGCTACACATAGGGGGAGCTACGTGAAATGCCCCCCCCCTGTCTTATATTTTTTATACTAGACAGGAAATTTATTTGCAAATATTAGCGAATTTTATTTCTACTGGCGTGAAAAATGTTTTGCATATTTTTCAATTAGTGTTGCAAATTGTTGTAATTAATTTGAAAAAAGATAACACTAGTTTGGAGACAATACGTCAAAGTTGGAGTACAAAGTGAACTTGGCACTCCGAACTATGTTCTTTGTGGGGGTTTGTAAAATTATGTTGCAAATATTTTTTCCAGTGTTGCAAATTGTTGCTATTATTTGCAAAAATATGGTATTAGTACACGCTCGTGGAATAAAAGTAGAGCAGTTGATGAATAATATTTAATATCCGCGAAATGTCAAATATCATACAATTTTAAACATATTTAAGCTATGTCACTGCATGTATTCATTAATTAATTATATTTCGACCTCTGAATTTATTACAGAACGAGATATATAAATAGATTTAATAGTTTTTATTTTTTTTAAGAACCGAAAAATTGACTTTAGTTTTTCTAGGGACCTAACTGTAAAAATCATCAAGGTTCTAGTCCCTGTATTTAATCCATCTATTTAACCAAGAATAACAGCCAACTTTCCATCAATGTGAAGTGTCACTGACAATAGAACATCTCACACTCCACTGCCCCATGTAGGATAAATTACGACACATCCTAAGCTTCCCCCCATCAACATGGAGGAAGCGCTAAGTGAAGTCAACACAAATGATATTTTGAATTTCTTTAACTTCACCAATCTCATAAACCGATTGTAAAAAAAAAAAAAAAAACGATTAAAAAAAAAAATATATTTTATAATATACCTCTTAAATCTCATAAATAATGTAAAACAATTAGTAAAATAGATGAGATTGTAAAACTTTTAAGCTAATAATCTTTGCAATCAAAGACCATCAATCACGATAAAAAAAAGCATGACAATTACACAAAACAAATATACAACTTTGACTTAACGAAGTCGATACAGTCACAACATTTTAAAATAAATACAAAATAATATGGCAGTATAGTACAACCGTATATAATACATATAATATAAATTATAAATGTATAATAATGAGTCTTTTTTGTACCTATGCATAAGTATAACAAAGACACAAATCATTAAGAGCGTTCATCGCATACACATCTAGTCTAAATATAATTTCTAAATATTAATTGTGGATGCTGTTACGATTTCTTCCAAGATTGCTGAACACTGTCCGTAGTCTATATGATCCTTATTCAATGAACTGCCCATTTCTTCAAATACATCTTTCAAATGCAAAGCAAACTGGCCAGATATCATCACTTGCGCCAACGTTAACGCCGCACCGGTTACAGGTATTGCGCTCAGTGTTGTCATTACCGTGTAAATAGATTCCTGTGTCACCTGTTAACGCCGTTTGTAAATCTTCGATCTGTTTATCGTTTCCATAAAACGTGGAAACATTGGGTGAACATAATGCAATAGCTAACGACATGTAAAAAACCACAGAATATATTGTTTTCATTTTTATTGGCAGGTAGGTACAGCACAAGTTGTGTAAATATCCGTGTCGAGTGAGCGTCTGTAAACATACAATACATACATGTTATATATTATGTATACCAAGGTAATCTATCAAAAAGTCCATTTTGAAAACAGTTAGACAAAAGTTCCAAAAATACAAAATATTCTATCAAATTTAATATGTATTTAAAACATGTTATTAATTTCATTAATATTACATTATGTTTGAATTTGATTATTATGATGTATATATTATTCATGATTTGTTGGATGGCTGTGCTGAATACATTAAGAGTTTTAGTTTAAAAAGCAACTTAAAAGAAGTAAAACTTTTTCCCTTGAAATAATTAAACGACAGAATATCTGCTTTCGATAATAGACCAGAACACAACAAACAATGCATGAGATCTATGGATCATATAAATATAGGGAAAATTAAATAATCGGCACCTGAAATGTTATATTTCATCAGGTATTTTGGGTTTACTTATCCGTGGTTTTGTGCCAATAGGTGAGCCAATTTGGGAACTTTATTTATTAGAGTCTTAGATACTAGACTACGTTTAAGATGTCAGTTCCAAGTCTGAATGAACCATTAGTTTGTGTTAATGGGGATGAAATTAAAAGAACTCGTTATAAAGTCATACATAATACATATCATAATTATTATTATAAATAGAGATGTAGATGATGAAAACCATAAAATTTATAATTATAAAAGTGTATTATTTAAGTGCAATATTGTTCCTCCAATAATATAAGAGTAAGTTCAAAAATATGGAAGAATAAATCTTTCTTTTAAATATGTTAAATTAAAAAAAATAGTTAATTCAAACATCCAATCACTTTACAATAATAATTATAGTTTAATAAAAAATACGTTTTCTTAAACAATGAAGTATGCGAAAAATTCTTCTATTGTCAACTCATTATTACCTATTATTGTATATATATTATATTATGTTAAATTATTATTTTTATTATTTATTTTATCTTATCCTAATACCTAACAAAAATATAATACAACTATAGTTGGGTAAGCAGATACCTATATGGCTATATATCAATCTGATGTTTACTTCGACTGTACCTATTGTCGGTTATTATTATTATTATTATTTTTGTAGTGCTCGAGGTTTGTACTGACTATTTTATAAATCGAGCGGAGTCATTCTGTTCAAATATTTTAAGTAAAAATGTTGACAAAATTACATATTAAAACCGAGAGTAATGATTTTAAATCTTTTGTTGTAATGTAAAAATGTTATTTGTAGGTATAAGATATTTTAGAGTATATTATTATATTTTATACACACATTGACATTTTCAAATGTATTTTTTTGGAAAAAATCAATTTAACCCACTGTTATACCAATGACTAATAGTAAAATAAATTACCTACTTAAATCACAATCATACCACCAAAAATATTTATTAATATTATAGGCCGATATACCGGCTTTTCTCAGAATCATTTTTTGTACACAATGGTTTACATCATTGAAATCAAATTTAACACAATCCAATATAGTGACCTATTTTTAACCTACTGTACATCAGAGCGACACTGACTTACCTGATTTTTTTTTTATTAATTGTTTTATAATATTTGCAAAAGCCAAAAGATTTATATTTTTTGATTTTGATGTTTTTTGAAACTTTTAATTTATTGTTCTGAGTAAGTGTATAATGTATATATTACAATTATTTGCAGTAAGTTGTAATGATATGCTCACACACCATTATAATAAACTAAAATTTTACAGGATAATAAACAACGGCCAGACTGTCGCTTGTAGAAATCGGTCGCATCAAATAAAACCATTGATAACGACAACTAAGATATTGACACGCACTCATAACAATATTACGTAGGATGTGTGTGACTTTATTTTATGCTGACGCCAAAGAATAATCTAGTTCCCAGGCCCACGATAATTTAGTGAAAAAGCCACCCACCACTCTCTGGTCAGCATCCTCGCGTCCCTTAAACCAGTGCATGAGCACCAACCACCGCAGTAACAACCTCTCAAGTATCAAAACCGATTTCAACGAACGACAACTGGACTTCTTATGCAAGCAATAATCAGTGCGTTCGTTAATTAAATTTATGTATTTGAAGTAGTACTTTATCTTATCTAAAACCTAAAACTCTTACAATATTGTCTACGAACAACTGCGAATCAGGTAAGGCATATGATATAATATTTTATGTGGATTGCAGTCAATACGTTCTATGTGCTTTTTTCCATAAAATCATATTGTACGGTGTATTTATAAGTCAATACAATATTTAACAAAATAATAATTTTTTTGACTAATGGTTCATAACTATGCTAAATTTAAATTAACAATTAATTATCTAAATATTATATTAATTCTATATTAAACATCTATTATATTATGATTTTTAACCTACCTATTACCTATATAATGAAGGGCTACGGGGAAAAACGATAATAGTCAAAAAAAAATAATAATCAGATAATATAATATCTTGTTTGTTGGTTTTTGAACGAATTGTGACGTGAATCGAGTTAGGGAAAAAAGATCACGGTCAATGATATTATACAGGTTTAAATATTATCATGACGGCAAAAAAAGATCAGAGTCCGAGCGGAAACGTGAAAAAATTATCAAAGTCAAGTGTATGGTTTTTATTTTTAGTACGTAATTTTGAAGTTATTTATAAGATCGATAACGACCGTTGTTATGTTATTTGATTGTTGCGTTTTGATATTATTATATTATTATTTGTACAGATTATATGATCTGTACTAATAATATATAAAGCTGTAGAGTTTGCGTGTTTGAACGCGCTAATCTCAGGAACTACTGGTTTGAATTGAAAAATTTTTTTTTGTTGGATAGTCCATTCATTGAGGAAGGCTATAGGCTATATAACATTACGCTACCAATTAATAGATGTACTCGAACAATAATTTTGAGATTTACGATGGAAATATTTGTTTATAAGTGGTTGCTATTGGTTAAAGGAGAAATAATTAATAGAAAAAGTATTTATTTATTATTGGTTGCAATTGGTTAATCGGGCAGATCAACATTGAAGCATGCATCAAATCGAATTTTTGGTCATTTCCCGCCAGGGTGGCTAAGTTGCACTTACTGCAGTGGATTACACCAAAAAGGAGTTGAACAATCACAATTTTTTTGTCATTTTTTATGGGCCACAAAATGCACAGGATCAGCTATATTATATATAAATAAATGTTTGGGTGCAGATCTTTGGGAAGAAGATAGGCTAATTTATTTTAAAAAGGTTAAATTTGGGTTTTTTTATTCGTCGGATTTTAGTACGGTTAGGTTAGGTTAGGATTATGTATTAATTGATTATATTAATCCACCGTATTAAATCAAAATAAACTTGGTATAACTTTGATACTTTAGAGTTAAATCATACACTTACGTTCAAACAGCACTGGGTCCGCGATCTACCACAAGTAGATTGCTTACCTGATAATATACTGCTGCACGGGAATCAAAATTTTTATTCCAGGCAACAGAAAAGTTAAGATACATTTTGAACACCATACACCAAATATTAAATAACGAATTGAACAAAATTAGAGTCATATATAGAATTGGTACATTTAACGGGCAACGAAGTCCACAGGATCAGCTAGTTATAAATAAAAATAATGAAAATAAAAACGTGTTAGGACTTTTTGTCCGACAATCAAAAAAATGAAACATTAGGTACTTTCTGTCCAACTTTTTTCAAAACGGATTTTTTGTCCCTTGCAAAAATTCGTATAATAATGTAATAGCGATATGAGCACATAATACGTCTTATAAAAATATGTTATATATGTTTTGTGTGATGGCGAATAGGTAATGGAGAGTAAGGGAAATGCGCGGCAAGGTGGCAGATTATAAAGGAAGTAATTAATTAAGATGGCGCGCTTCTCGTAACTTTTATCCTACTACTGAATATCATTAGTTGAGTACCGAATTGATAATTTGTCTTCGATTGTAAAACATATTATGTATATTCACTTACCTCGTGTTGTATTGAGCAAGACGTGTAGATTCTCGTTGGAATGTGTACGTCTCTGATTGATATGAGTCGATGAACGTTATTAAAATGTGGTATCACCCGTATTAGACAATACGCGGTAAACCAACTATACGCCTTACCCTCGTATTCTCTAGTTAATGACATTCTCTAAAGTTAATAAATTAGAATGGCACTGTTAACTCGTTGAGGTACGATGGTATGTGCTTGTCAATTCTTAGTTCGTTCCTATCTAGTTGAAATGACTCAAAGATTACATATTATACCTTGGCACTATTCAGTTTAATAAAACCTCATTGACACATACTACGCATAACCCGGCGCTGTTCCTATAAAAGGTAAGAAATTCTATGTAGAATTTGCTAAATTGGGAACATAAAATGTACACATAGCTAACATCGATACTGTAATTTAACTAAAACAAATTATTATTGAGTTTTTGCTATCTTGTTTAGGTATTGTACGTAAGGTCACTTAAATCATTATAAAAGTTCCCATTAATTATAAAATGAGTGGTAAGTAATTAAATTACAAAACATATGTTTATACCTATTTGGACGGTAATACCAATGTAAAATGTTTTTATATGGATTTACAGAAATCTAAAATGACGCATCAATTGTATTCTGAATGAAAAAACCAATGGATTTTTCACGATTTCAGAGACATTCCAAAGTAAAACTTTCAATCTAATCCTCTTTGCAGTCAAAGCCTTCTTAAATCACAATAAAAAAAAGCATGACAATCATTTAAAATAAGTATACAACTTTGACTTCACGAAATCGATACAGTCACAACTGTTTTAAAATATACACAATATAATATGGCAGTATAGAACAACCTTATATAAATATATAATACATTCAATATATATTATACGTGTATAATAATTAGTGTTTGAAAATTTCATGAAATTTAAAAAAATTAAATATTTCAGTACTTTAACATATTTTATTTTATTTTTAAATAAGTTTTATATTTACACATAATTGTCATAAATCACCTTCATAAATGTATGGTACCTACATGTATAACTAACCTTTGGTGTTATACATTTACAATGGTATTCAAAATGTTTAAATGATACAAGTAGGCATACAATAATATTATACATGTATATTGTATAACATTGTGTTAAAAAAAATGTCAATGTTTAAAGTTTTTGTGAAATATTTCACCATATAGTGAAATATTTCATACTTTAAACATTAATAATAATGAGTCTTTGTTGTACCTATGCATAAATACATTTTTTTCTATGAATGTCAATAAAATTTTATTTGTCCCATAAAAAAGCTTGACAATTTAATACAAGGCTCTTAATATATTGTTATAAATACATTTGAAAAATTTAAAAATACATAGGCACAATTTTTTTCATAAGAATTTAAAGTCATATTTTGACGAAATTTAATCATTATTTTGTAATTACAACTTTCAAAAATGTTAAACTTTTATAGTTAAGGATTGAAAGTTTAAAACAAGGCTCAACATAAACAGGTTATATATAAATTACTTTATTCACAATAATATCATCGTCAAATATACTTGGTAATATCATAGGCTAACTTGCGTTTTCGCTCAGAATCGTTTTTCTTATACAAGATATTATATCATTAAATTCAAATTTAACACCAACCATTCATTAAATGCTTAAATGCTTTTACGTTCAAACTAATTTTATTTCTACTGGCGTAAAAAATGTTTTGCAAATTTTTCAATCAGTGTTGCCAGCTGTTGCAATTAATTTGTAAAAAGATGGTACTAGTCTATTGAGGTATCTTGATAGCGTGTCCCTGTAGGTAAGGCGTAGGTAATTTTAGTTAGGGGTGTAGGGTTCGATCCCGACTCAGGTCGTTGGTGTGATATGATAAGACGGGGTATTTTGTTGTGAATTTTTCCGACTTTCCAACTTTGATTATATTTTTGAGGTTTCCATTCGAAAGCCACCCTTAGATGGTCGTTGTCTTCTCTTTTTAAGATGTGGCCTACTCATTGGATTCTTTGACATTTGGTGAAATTAGTTACCAGTGCCATCGTTTCTTGTAGTTCCCTATTGTATCTTCTTCGTCAACTTCCCGTATTCGTGTCAAACACAGAGCCACACATTTTTTTTCCCATATCTTGTTTTCAAATGCACTTTCCGTGCGTACTTTCCGTTATCGCCGTTGTCGTTCAAGCTTCACAACCGTAAGTCAATGTGGGTCTTATGATTGACACATAAAATATAATTTTAAATCTTCTCGATAGCATTTTGGAGTTAAAAAATTACATTAGTGCACATAAAACGTATTTTCCGTATGAGGTATATTTCTATGTAATATTATTATATATTCACTATAAAACAGTCGTGACTTTATACTTAAGACTCCATGAACTCAAAGTGGTAATCTTATTTTGTATAATTTATATACTTACTAGGTAGTTATAAATTCTAATATTAATATATCGTATACAATTAAGTATTTTTTATCGATAATATGGTAAATATGGATCGTTTATTACCCACGTATTGATCCATTATTAATTATTAGTATTATGGTGACGCCATCGGTTTTTATGTTTTTTGTCTGTAATCGTGGTTATTATGTAAACTACTCACATTATACCAATAGGTTTACAAAATGTATCGATTGTTGTTTGTTTATTTTTTTCTTGTTAACCACCGGAATTCGTCTGTATTACGGATACGGTTTAGTCATAAGTATCATCACATGACTTTATTCTGGCATTACGTGTAGATTTATTAGTTCGTTCACTTTTAAGACAATAGTCCTCCATTATTCAATTCCAGCAACACCTACGTCGACACTTTCCAGATTATTCTTCTGTTATTCCATTAGGAAATTATCCTCAGGTATTTCCTCTAAACATGCATGCGGTAACGCATTTCCTTTTATGTAGGCACCTACCTATGTATATAATATGTGTAATGCATGGTCGTACTATACGACTAGTTATATATTATAATATAATAATGCATTTATTTTAAAACTGTCTCGAATTTATACAATTCTATATGATTCAAACTTTGTTGAATTCGTTATTTAATATTCGGTGTATGGTGTATGGTGTTCAAAATTTATCTTAACTTTTCTGTTGCCCGGAATAAAAATTCTGATTCGCTGCAGTATATTATCAGGGAGGCAATCTACCTGCGGTAGATCGTGGACCCCGTGCTGTTTGTACGTAAGTGTATAATTTAACTCTAAAGTATCAAAATTGTACCAAGTTTGTCATTTTTACTTAATTCTACCTACGGAGGATTATTATAATCAATTATTACAAAAGCCTAACGCATCCGTACTAAAATCCGATGAATAAAAATAAAATATATATTCAACACATTTTAAATTGGCCTATCTTCTTCCCAGAGGTCTAATCTACACACACATACATTCATTTTTATCTATTATTTTATTATATGTATTATATACGGTTGTACTATACTGCCATATTATTTTGTATTTATTTTAAAATGTTGTGACTGTATCGACTTCGTGAAGTCAAAGTCGTAAACTTGTTTTGTGTAATTTTCATGCTTTTTTTTTATCTTGATTAAAGGTCTTTGATTGCAAAGGTTATTAGCTTAAAAGTTAACAATCTCATATATTTTACAAATTGTTTTACATTATTTATGAGATTTAAAAGGTATATTATATAATATTTTTTTTTTAATCGTTTTTTTTTTTATTATCGGTTTATAAGATCGGTGAAGTTAAAGAAGTTCAAAATATCATTTGTGTTGACTTCACTTAGCGCTTCCTCCGTGTTTGTGGGGGAAGCTTAGGATGTGTCGTTCTTTATCCTACACGGGGCAGTGGAGTGTGAGGTGTTCTATTATATATTATTCATCAACTGCTCTAATTTTATTCCACAAACGTGAACTTATACCATATTTTTGAAAATGAATTGCAACAATTTGCAACATGGTTTTACAACCCCTACAATGAAAAGTAGTTCACGCTGCACCCCAACTTTGTCATATCGTCTCCAAAATAGTGCCATCTTTAGGCAAATAAAATTCGCTAATATTTGCAAATTCTGAAAACCAATTTGCAAATAAATTCCCTGTCCAGTATAAATAAATATAATGCTGAAGGGACCATTTGATGAAGCTCCCCCTATATGTTGCTAGTAGTTTCAAGAAAATACCATTATTTTGCAAATAATTTGCAGATATTTACAAATAGGTTTTCAGAATTTTCAAATAAAATTCATTTTATTTACTTTATATTTGTATGAACATAAAATAGGGGTATGGAATTATAAGCTCATGAATGTTTAGTATAAATATTTTTTTTTACTTATAAATGTTTTATACAATACCAAATTTTAATAAAATAGCTAAGATGAATGAAAAAAACACTGTTTGTATTTGCATTAAAAGGAATGAACTTAAATTTATCCTAGTTATAATTTGGACCATGGTTGAATGATAGTGGCCCGAGTTGAACTAATAAGGTAAAATGTAATTTACAGAAATGCATGCAGGATTATAATAATTTATAATATGGAGTACCTTCAAAGGGCAAACATGGGGCAGTTTTTAAATTCTATTGTAAACAACTTTAAGATTAATTAATCTATACATATTTTTTTTTTAGTTAAGGTTTGATTTATTGATATCTGTTGCATTTTAACCATACAAATTATTCTTTATAAGGTTTTTTTTTTATTTTACTGCTTAATAAATTTCAACAACATGGGGCATTATTTCGCAGCAGTATTTTATCAGGTAGGTGGATATATAGATAGATATAGATATAGATATAGATCGCGGACCCCGTGCTGTTTGTACGTAAGTGTATGATTTAACTCTAAAGTATAAAAATTGTACCATGTTTGTCATTTTTACTTAATTCCACCCACGGAGGATTGATATAATCAATTAATACAAAAGCTTAACGCAACCGTACTAAAATCCGATGAATAATAAAAAAAAACAAATTTTACACTTTTTAAATTAGCCTATCTTCTTCCCAGAGGTCTAATCTACATACAACCATTCATTTGTATCTATACTAACAAGTAACAACAACTCTCAGGATGCCTACCCCCACTTCTACTCCTGTTGGAAAAGCCCGTGTGCGTCGTCGTTTATGGCAAGCGTTATAATAGAATCATAAATGACACATGCCACCGTGTTATTTTAAAATCGAAATTAATAATATAATGTGTTATCGATAAAGTGTTGAGTATCCGAGACATATCTATATATCTGCTCGTCTTTCGGTTTATTTTCGGTTCGGTATTAAGCTGGTTGGTGGCGCGGTGGTGCGCGGTGTCGGCGGCGGTGACACGGAAGGGGAAATTTGGGCGGCCACGTCGAGCCACCGCGCGTCGATGGCTGCCGTACCGCGAACCTCAACCACTGTTAATTAAAAATTTACTATTTATGCTCTTTTTACCATTTAAAATGCGAATTTCCAAAAATCCTTTCTTAGTGCGCCTATACACAGTTATAAGTACATTTACTGAAAATTTCATATCCATAGCTTCAGCAGTTCCGGCTAGGCCATGATGAATCACCCAGGACAAGTCTTTTTATATATACAGATATGTAAATATAAAAGTTTGTAATTATTACAACACAATATTCAGAATACGTTATTAAATTTAAATACGGGAACAACACTAGTTCACAATAATATTGAACGTATAATCGTCAATTCTAAAAATTGTATACGCTATGAAACATTAAATTATCGTTATTCGGCTATCGCTATCTCCGAAATTTCAGACAATTAATTATTTTTAGTTATTCATGCATGACAACAATAATTTCGAGACTAATTTTAAGAAACCGGTACATATCCATGTCCCGGCCGGGAGTTGAAAAATATCGGGACTGTGAAGTGAAAACCGGTAGTGTCCGGTTTAATCGATTGAAATCGGGACGAATGGCAACCCTATACAAGTTAGGTGTTTAAGAAATATGGGTAAACATGGGTATTTAAATATGAAAACAAAATAATATGCAATGAGTTTTATTTGTGTTGTTTTTCAGTGGAAGTAATTAAGTAAGTAGGCATTACGATTCGTTCTCACTCCTCCGGAACCAGTTCGACGCAGCGGTGGGAACATGTAAAGACATGGAAGTGGCGGCGGGCCGTTCACGTTAAACCAGGTCGGGCCCACGTAATACTCCGTTGGCGGCGGCGACGGAAATCTGAAGCCCACAGCCACGACACAACCTCGTCATTAACAAAATAATAATATGACTATTTCCTTTACACGTTTGTATAATACTCATTAGTCGTTATCTAATGTATATTATTATTATTATTACCCATTAGTTTTTATTATATTTTTATTCACTCGTGGAATACAGCGATAATAATAAAAGTGATGATATTAATTGTCCTTCTGGTTCAACAGAATACATTTGTATATTATAGGCAGCTATTTGAGCTGTACGCCTGTTGTGCCTAACTCGTATAATTATAAATATATACGTGTTATAATAATATAATATGACGGTAAAACTCTATTTCGCGGAGCGCAGTCTGGTCCTGTACTTATGCTATAATAATAATAATAATAATAATAATTAGAGCTCAGATGTTTATGACTTGCTGTATTTTTTTCGCGATTTTTCGTTATTATTGAGCGTATAAGTGCATAATATACCTATTGATAATTTCTACATTTAGTAGCATAATTATAATATTTTAAATAAAATATAAAACATTTTCCATATAATATATTATAGTTGGTAATCGTCTTACGGTAACGAAACATTTAACCTTTACCAAACACTTATAACTTATTATTTTATCAAAGGCTTAAATTTATATAGAATTCAACACAAACACCATATTATAAGTACAAACCAAAGCCCGAGGAGATAGTTTACTATTCAATGTTGATATAGGTAGCGTTCCACATGATCACATTTAAAAATGTCAGTAACAATTAAATAAATAAATAAATATTTATGAACATTAATTCCTTTCCATTAGAATTCAAAATAATCTTAAAAATATTATACAAATAATTCATAGGTATAGTAGTCAGTTTTACATTAGAGAGAGAGCAAACATTTGGACTAGCCTATAGTCTGTTAATTGTTACATAATATCAAATATTGTACCCAGTATAATAAAATATGTCTATGCATATCAATATAATTAATTTATAAACACCACATAGGTATATTGAATAGATGTGGTACTGAAAAATAATCACACTCAGTACATTAATATAGTGACACAACATGACACACATAGTCGACATATTTTTGCAAAAGGTGGTATACAGCGAGGACCGTGGTTATGACACGTATTGTATTGTATTCGTCACCAAACTAGTACCATATTTTTGCAAATTAATAAAATTGCGCAACACTGAAAAAAAATTTGCAACATAGTTTTAGAACTTACACAAAGAAACATAGTTCGGGGTGTCAAATTCACGTTGCACCTCGACTTTGTCGTAACGTCTCCATGCAAACTAGTACCATCTTTTTACTTCATAGTTGGTTTACCGCGTATTGTCTAAACCCGGAGCAAGTTTAGTGTTTTTACCTGTTAAAGTAAAATATACTTTTTGTGTGTGTTTTGGGGTGCAGTAGTAACCCAGAACGCAATTTTGTGCGTGTGTATACCGAGTGAGTAACACATACGCGTTCGATAAATTTTTCTTACGGAAAAAGCAACGCTTGTACCTCGTGAGTACACCAATATATAATTTTTTGTTTTTTTTTTGTACAAGTGAAGTGCGACTAATTGTACATTTCTGGTAGTGTAACCGGGAGCAAATTTTTAGTGCTTTACAAGTTAAAATAACAGTTATAAGAGTTTTGGGTACAGTAGAAACCCAGAACGCAATTGTGTGCGTGTATACCGATTAACTAACAAATACGCGTTCGATTTTTGTCTTACCGACAAGACAACGTTTGTGCCGCGTGAGTACAATTTTGCTAACCGTGCGTCTACACATATACGCCAAGGTGAGCAACGTTTTGTAATATACTTAAATATTAATATTAGGATTGTAGATTAGTTTTTAATAATTTAAATAATTTTTTATTAGTTTAATTTTCGTTCGCCCTTTAAAATTGTATTTAGTTTATTTCAAAAAAAAAATATATTTTAATTTTAATTATTAAATTATTCAAAAATTAAGTAGTTATTGTTAAGTATAAATATATTAATAAAAATCAACTTCTTTCATTACAAAATTTTTCTTTAATTCAATTAAATCTTAATATGATATGAATGACGAAGAGCTTATAGCCTTAGGTTCGAAAATTACTAAATTAACAGATATTTATTCACACAAAAAATCAGAACTTATTGAACTATGCAAATCTAAACAATTAAAAAGCGTAGGAACCGTAGATAATCTAAGGGCCAGATTTTAAAATATTATAAAGGGATCACAGAATTAGACGACATTGAAGAAACCTTAAGCGAATTACAAAAACACAAAGTTCAAGGAAATTCAATAAAAGATAAAATCGACATTTAAGATTTACTCATACAAAGTAACTTAAGCGATTCAAGTCCTGAAACAAGTAATAGTACAAAAAATATATCAATTACTAACGACATTAAAAATATAACTAACGATTTAGAAATTAACGCAAATAAATTAATAATTCAGGCAGACAAAATTTTAGACACTAGTAATACCTTATATCAAAATAATTTAGAGCAAACCTCTGACAATAATTATAATAATTTAATAAACTTAAATCCTAACGAACCAACAAAAAAAGAACACATATACGAAGATATCGAAAGTCCAATTAAAACTGAATCGAACTTAAATACCACCTTCTTTAGCAACTCACAATTTGTAATAGAAAACACACCTGAAAAACAAAATAATTTAAAAAATAAAAATCCAAAACACAAAATGGAAAAAATGATAATTAAACCAGATAGTTTTTCCGGACAAGGAGACATCAAAACATTTCTTAGACTGTACGAAAAAGCAGCACAAATAAACAATTGGGACGACAATGTAAAAATGAAATTCTTATCAATATTTCTGAAAGATACTGCCAACAAATTTTTACAAAACTTGGAAAACAAAGGAAGAAACTGGTCATGGGAAAATGTAAAAAGTGAGTTCATTAACGAATTTCAACCAATAGGATACTCTATAATACTGAAAGACAAATTAGAAAATAGGAAACAAAACGACTTAGAGTCAATTTCTAGTTTTGTTACGGAAATAGAATATTTATGTAGTCAAGTAGACAAGGATATGAAAGAGGAAGATATTTGTGTTTACATACTAAAAGGTATAAGGGAACCTATATTACACGCAATTTCACTTCACGACAACAGTAACTTAAAAAAGTTAAAAGAAAATTTAAAAAAATATGAACTTATGCAATTTAGAATTAATTCAAGAAGCTCAGGACTTAGCGAATACACAGAAATTTCGAACAAACAAGTAATGCAATTAAATACCGAAACAAAAGACAGCAACCACGAAATTAAACGTTTAAATACAAAATTAGAAGGAATAGACAGTTATTACAAAAACAAAATTGATCAACTATGTACAGAAATGAACAATTTAAAAAAATACGACAAGACAGTAAATTTTGAAGATAGATCACGCAACAGAGACAAAAGTCCATATCCACACAAATCAGATTACAAAGGCAGGAACAATTATAGGGAAAAAAGTCCTTACCCCGATAGGTACAACGACTATAAGTTCAGAGAAAGTAGTAAAGATAGATATAATAACCATAAATACAGAGATAACAGCAGAGAAATTAGCAATAATAGAGATAGGTCTTATTCTAGGGATAGGAAAAACTCCTACGACAGGTCCAGAGATACAAGCAGAAATAGATATAACAACAGAAATCGTGGAGATGACACAAATAGAAAACAGCACAGTAGGGACAACAGCAGAGAAAGATACTGAACACCGGAAAAATTTAATGGAAGAGAAAACATAATATGCTACAAATGCAATGAAAAAGGACATTATGCATACGATTGCAATTTTTTAAAAAAACGAATAGCACCCGAGTTAAGAGAAAAATCGCAATATCTACCTCGGAAAACAAATAATATTAATTTAAAAATCGACACCTTTAAATTTAACAGAGAAAAAATAATTGAAAAAAATAATTATATTCATTTTGTAGAAAATTGGTACAAATCAAAAAATTCAAATAAACTAATAACTAATGAAGTAAACGACGATGACGAAAAAGCTGTAGAAAACATCGTTACAATAAGTAGTTTGAACCCACTAAACGAATTTCAAAAATTCCTACTCAGCAATAACGATAGAACCGACTTCCTATGCGATTACAGTGAACAGACGGTAAATATTTTATCATTACGAAATTATATCGCAATTGGCCATTGCACAAGTCAATGCCTTACTATGTCGAAGGGGATCGCATTACAATTTAGAAATAAATTTAACAACGTTCAAAATATAATAGACCAAAGAAAAAAAATAACCGAAATTGCTTATTTGAAAAACGGAAGACAATGGGTTCTATATCTCATAACAAAGAATGAATATTACGACAAACCAGCGTACACTAACATTTTTAGAACACTAGCTAACACTAGGAAATTTTGTATTGAGAATAATATTACTACTTTAGCTTTACCCAAAATCTGCACTGGACGAGACAAAAAGGATTGGAAAATTATTTCTACTATGATTAAGTTTATTTTTCAAGACACGCAAATAAAAATTTTAATATGCCTACTACCAAACAATGACGATGAAAAACAAAATAAATATTTTAAAAACAATGGTTCACAAACTAGTAATATAATCACGTTAGGGAAAAATTTCAATAACACAATTAACGATAAATTAAAAAATGAAATCTCACAAATCGCGGGTTCATTCATAAAAACGGAAAATGTACCCGGAGACGGTGACCGTGGTGCCCACGCACTACGAATATGCCTTAAACAACATGGTATATATAGAAAGACAGTAGAATTATTAAATATGCTCGGCATTCCTAATTGCAAATCTGGCTACTATCTTAAAGATGACGATCTAGCGTTTATTTGTGATCAATTCAATTTCAACTTATATTTAATACACGAAAATTCCGAATATACAAATGCCATAATTTACTGGAAATTAAATAGGAAAAACATAGGGATATTCAATAAAAATTGCCATTGGACACCAGGAATCATAACAGAAACATATAACCCTCGTCAATTCAATAACATAACAATAAACACAGTTTTTCCCGACTTTAATACTATAGGAGAAAATGTAGACCATTTCTTACACGAATGTTTCGATCGCTTAAAATTATCCCAACAAAACACTATAGAGAAAAATAAAACCAACAATAATTTTAAAACAGACAAATCCACAATATTCAACTGAAGACTTTGATGTTACTTAAATAAACAAAATAATTAATAATTAATTTAACTGGTAACTTAATTAGTAATTACCCACACAAATTTTATCTACCTAAATTAGTATAATTTATATTAAAAGTGTAGGTATAAAGTTTTCATAAATGGTTGCTAGTTTTATAGGGAGGCCGTAAAATCACGGACTATAATACAAACGTATTATAAAATGGCAAGAACTTAAAACAAATTTAAATATATATTTATGGAGTTTTAAAATGCATTGAAAATTAAATCCCGGATTGTAAAATCAGCGGAATTTAAACATATTGACTGTAATTTGTAGAGAACTTAAAATTAATGAACAAAATTAAATTGGAAAATTAAATTCCGGACTGTAAAATTACTAGAATATACTTTGTGTAGAATATAAAACAAATTGAAATTTTAGTTAACGAAAGAAAGTAATAATTCCGAATGTAAATTTTCCAGAATTAAATAACTCTGACCGTAAAACGGCCCGGAAAACAAAATTTCGGGATGTCAATAAAATCCCGGAAAAAAAACCACAGGAATTATGAAATCATAGACTATGTTACAGTATTATAAAATGGAAACATATTAAAATAGATTGAAACTTATTATTTGTGGAGTAGAAAATGCATTAAAAACAAAATTCTGGACCGTAAAATCAACGGAATGAAAATATATTGACTATAAATAATCTGGATTTAAAACATTAGGTAAATATTATTAACAGAACTACTAAATATGTATATTGTATAATACCTAGAAAAAAAACTATTATTTTGAATTTAAAATGACGCAAAAAATATTTAAGTAAGTACTTTTTAAATAATAATTTAATTTTTTTTAAATTAATTTAATACGTATGAGTACTGGGTCCCACTGAGAGAACTCGTATGGGGTCCCAGCTAGAGTTAAAAAATATAGTTACATATAATTACAGGTAATTATAAATAATAAAAAAAAAAATACATAAATTATTTTACTGATTGAAAATTGCACATTTAACTTTAAGTCTAATCCCTATCATTAGGTATTGAAATTGAAAATTTATTACAACAATAAGAGATGAAAGGGTAATTTTTATTTAAATGATTGAACATTTTTGTATGCTTTGTGTGATGGATTATCGACTAAATTTCGGTATACAATAAATTATACATCATACGAAAATATTTGTCGATTGGCTTACGACGAACCAATACCATCTATAGGCAAACTAAAATTGCTTTTCTGACCATAATTTTCATATTTAAAAAAATGGTGCCCTATAATGGCATAATGCAATTAAATTGCTCAATATCACCTTATTATACTCGTAGTGTTATAGTTAAGTGCGAGGCGCAAGGTCCATAGATCATTATTTGTATTTTACACTTACCTAGAGGTCAACTACTGAGTACCTACATTATTATAGAAAATGGTACCAGGCACGTGTTGATTATATACATATTATAATTTAGGATAGTGTTTATATAATATTATGTCGACAATTCTGCAAGTACCCACATAAAACCTTATGAGTAATCTTCGGACAGACAATGTACCGACTAATATAGTTTACATTGAATTTATCATTTTTTAAGAACGTCGATTTTTAAATTAATATTATTTGTTCCCCGAGGTAGATATTCCGATTTTTCTCTTAGCTCGGGTGCTATTCGTTTTTTGAAAAATTGCAATCGTTTGCATAATGTCCTTTTTCATTGCATTTGTAGCATTTTATGTTTTCTCTTCCATTAAATTTTTCCGGTGTTGAGTATCTTTCTCTGCTGTTGTCCCTACTGTGCTGTTTTCTATTTGCGTCATTTCCACGATTTCTGTAGTTATATTTATTTCTGCTTGTATCTCTAGACCTGTCGTAGGAGTTTTTCCTATCCCTTGAATAAGACCTATCTCTATTATTGCTCATTTCTCTGCTGTTATCTCTGTATTTATGGTTATTATATCTATCTTTACTACTTTCTCTGAACTTATAGTCGTTATACCTATCGGGAAAAATACTCTTTTCCCTATAATTGTTCCTGCCTTTGTATTCTGACTTGTCTGGATATGGACTTTTGTCTCTGTTGCGTGATCTATCTTTAAAATTTACTGTCTTGTCGTATTTTTTTAAATTGTTAATTTCGGTACATAGTTGATCAATTTTGTTTTTATAATAACTGTCTATTCCTTCTAATTTTGCATTTAAACGTTTAATTTCTTGGTTGCTATCCTTTGTTTCGGTATTTAATTGCATTACTTGTTTGTTCAAAATGTCCGTGTATTCGCTAAGTCCTGAGCTTCTTGAATTAATTCTAAATTGCATAAGTTCATATTTTTTTAAATTTTCTTTTAACTTTTTTAAGTTACTGTTGTCGTGAAGTGAAATTGCGTGTAATATAGGTTCCCTTATGCCTTTTAGTATGTAAACACAAATATCTTCCTTTTTCATATCCTTGTCTACTCGACTACATAAATATTCTATTTCCGTAACAAAACTAGAAATTGACTCTAAGTCGTTTTGTTTCCTATTTTCTAATTTGTCTTTCGGTATTATAGAGTATCCTATAGGTTGAAATTCGTTTATGAACTCGTTTTTTAAATTTTCCCATGACCAGTTTCTTCCTTTGTTTTCCAAGTTTTGTAAAAATAAAAATTGCCATTGGACACCAGGAATCATAACAGAAACATATAACCCACGTCAATTCAATAACATAACAATAAACACAGTTTTTCCCAACTTTAATACTATAGAAGAAAATGTAGACCATTTCTTACACGAATGTTTCGATCGCTTAAAATTTTCCCAACAAAACCTTATAGAGAAAAATAAAACCGACAATAATTTTAAAACAGACAAATCCACAATATGGTACTCAAAATCTTGTCAAGACTGCGAATATTTGTTCACGTCCAAGGACATACTAGACGACCACGATGACAAAGAACAGTATTGGAGTGAGGGGGGAAACGTTATGTTTTGTGAAATATGCGGAAACTACATAAGGGAATATCGGAACCGGCCTATACAAGAAGACGAGAAAGCCATTGAAACCAAAAACCAGCTAATTCAACACAAAAATGAAATCAAAATCAACAATCAAAATATAAGCGTAGATTCAGATACTGAACGAAAACAAAGAGTGCTTTTTATCCATAAAAATAAAATTAGACGACAACGAACAAAATGCAATTTGAGACACAGGCTCAAATATATCATGTATAGATTATTCCCTAATAAAAAATAAACAAGTCAATAAGTAAATAACAAATATGTAATTTAGCACCAGATTAGTAAAATCAATAGCAAGACATTAGGAGTTTTTATATTAACTAAACTATTGTAATATTATAATATAACAAATTACATTCAAGGAAAAATAATAAAATATTAAAAACAAGTTACAAAAGTAAAAAACAAAAGAATAGAATGTATTTTCAGCATAATCAAAAATTCACGAGTCAACGAGTAGCAACAATCTTCTGAGACAAAGAGCGAATATGATGATTTCAAAGTAGACAATAAGCAATAAACCAAAAATTATAGAAACAATAGCAAATAAAATTGTTCCATACGAAGACACAGTCCAAACAGAAATTTGAAAAGCAGAAATATAGATATAAGAATAAAAATTACAAATCAAAGTCGACAAAACGAAAACAAGCAAGATAATATTCAAATACTTACCTTATGAAATACAAGAAGAGAAGAAGAATTAACTACCACAGAATTAAAGAATGAAACACCATAGAAAAGCGCATACCATCGTACCTCAACGAGTTAACAGCGCCATTCTAATTAACTTTAGAGAGTGTCATTAACTAGAGAATACGAGGGTAAGGCGTATAGTTGGTTTACCGCGTATTGTCTAATACGGGTGATACCACAGCTATAAAAGTTGAAGATTTTATAAATTTTTAACTGGGTACTGAATAATTTGTAAATTTTCAATAAATTTGATATATTTTGTCAAAATTTGAACTTTATATGCTCATAAAAAAAAATTGTGCCTATATATTTTTAATATTTTTCAACTGCTATTGTAACATTATATATAACGTTATATATAATGTAATTTATATATAACCTATTTACGTGGAGCCTTGCATTAAATTTTCACGCTTTTTTACCCAACAAATAAAAAAAAACTAAAAAATTGAAAACTGACAATGTCCGTAATCAGCTCAAAAAGAGTCAAAATATTTTCAAAATTGTATGGTGTATAGAAAATGAAAATATAAACATTCAGTAAAATACTCATGTATCTACGGTTATTCGTTTTTGAATATCAACAAAATAGCAAAATCGTTACATGAGAAATCGAGTGTATATCAAATGTTGTAAAAATATGAATTTCAAAAGCTTATAAAAAATTATGTAATTTGACTTTTTTGTAGACATTTCTTTTTTGATAAAGGTAGACAAACTTATGGATAATCTTGTATTACATTTTCAAATCTTAGATTTAAAAAGAAAAATTTTCATGTATTCTCAACTCAATATAAATTGTTAATTTTCGTGATATTTCCGTATTTTGTCAATATTTGAACTTTAAATGCTTATAAATAAAAACTGTGACTAAGGATTTTTAATTTTTTTCATCTGTCTTTGAAACAATAACCTAGGAGCCTTCTATTCAATTTTCAATCTTTTTTACTCAACAGATAAAATTTTATTGATATTTATAGAAAAAAAAAACAAAAAAAAATGGAAATTGACAATAAACAGCTCAAAATAAGTCAAAATATTTGGAAAATGTTATGGTGTATAGAAAATGCTAATATAAACATTCAGTCAAAATTTCATGTCCCTACGGTCATTTGTTTTAGAGTTACACCAAAAACCAAAATCGATTTTCTCAAAAACAGATTTTGCGTAAAAATTCCTGGTTTTCCTTATTTTGTCTTTTGTTTTTCACGTCGCTTTTGAAAACTACTGGACATTTTTACTTTCGACCTCCTAGAGTATCAACATGATTTTTCCTTTTGATCCCCCAAAGTGTCAACTTGATTCACTTTCCTATCACAAAAGTTACTGTTGAAGAAAATCCAAGCACTTTTACTGTCCTAAAAAGTGATGACAGACACAAAAATAAAAAAAATCACACATCATTGTAATATCAATACATTCATCGTTCCACTCAGAATCTAAAATAATAAAATTTAGTTTTCTTTATATGCCTTGTTTAATAACTCCTGACACCTGTAATACAAAAAAAATTTAGAATTGTTTTGGAATGCATTGGAATAAAAATTCAATGGAGACCCACGTCAAAAATTCTCTTTTGTATTTTCATTTTACCCATTTCCAACTTATTTTTTTTTTCAAACGCACAGTTTCAATTTTTGAAGTAGTAATAGAAACATGGATGGGTGCAACCAGTTTTTTATTTAACTGTTGTAGTTGTTCTTGTGATTTTATCTGCTGTAATTTATTATAATATTTTCTGTTGTGTAATAAAATATTTAAAAAAAAATTGGAAAAAATAAATTAAATAAACATTTTTTAATTAATTATTATTACTATCATCATGGTGTATTTGATTTTTCTCGTCTTTACGTATTGTCTCCATCGGTTCATTATTTTTGCATGTCATCTTTGTCTATATACTACGTCTGTGTGCACTTTATGTTTTTGTTGTTTGTCTACATTTGCTGTCGGGTTTTTGGCTGAGGAAGTTCATTGCAACGCCGTGAATGTGCCTGCACATATAATTTTTAATTGAGTTCTTATTAACTTACAAAAGAATCACGTTTGCACTATATTAGGTTAGTTCTATATGACGTATTAAAATACCTTTGCGGTTAAACTTTCGATTACCTACATTCATTGCATTCCTACACATTTTTTAACAAATCAATTTATATGAAGAAAAAAAAAATAAACTAGAAGTTATAACTCAAATACATACGAATTTATTTCAACGTCTTTATTTTTTTTGGTGGTGAGTCGATTTATGTCGGCTCAAATTATATTTTTAGGTAAAATTTGAATCACATTGTTTACAAACAAAAGACATATTATACAATTCAATATACAATTAATAATAATATACGTAAATTACTTATACATATTTTTAATAATTTGATGACAATTATATACTCGCAACAAAATATATACCTACAGTCAGTGTTGGGCAAATTATAATCTGATTAATGATGAATGTTACATTTTATAATCGTTAATCGCTATAAAAATTAATGTAATCTTTAATCACAATTTAAAATAATTTCAAATGATTAAAGTAAAAATTTAATCATAGTATTGATTACGATTACAAAATGTATTAATTTGTAATCACGATTAATCTTTATAATATTTATTCTTTATAATCTTTATAATTTTTATAATTATTGTATTTTATATCTAATTTACGAATAAAAAAAAGGTAGGTATTTATAGAAAAAAAACTAAGAAAATTGAAAACTGACAATGCCCGTAAACAGCTCAAAAAGAGTCAAAATTGTACGGTGTATTGAAAATGCTAATATACATATTCAGTAAAATTTTCATGTATCTACAGTCCTTTGTTTTTTAATCACAATAAAATAAGAAAATCATTACATGAGAAATCGAGTGAATCAAATGTTGTAAAAATATGAATTTCAAACGCTCAAAAAAATTTAATTTGACTTTCTTGTAGCCATTTTCTTTTCGATGAAGGTAGACGAACTTATGAGGAATTTTGTATAAGTCTTCAAATCTTAGATTTAAAAAGAAAAATGTTTACGAATTCTCACCTCAAAATAATTTGCTAATTTTCGTGATTTTTCCGTATTTTGTCAAGATTTGAACTTTAAATGCTTAGAAATAAAAACTGTGACTAAGGATTTTTAATGTTTTTCAAATATCATAGTAACAATATAGTAGGAGCCTTATATTGAAGTTTCAAGCTTTTTTACCCAACAAATAAAGTTTTATTGACATCCATAGAAAAAAATACTAATAAAATTGGAAACTGAAAATGTCCGTAAATAGATCAAAATAAGTCAAAATATTTGGAAAATATTATGGTGTACAGAAAATGGTAATATTCAGTCAAAATTTCACGTACCTACGGTCATTTGTTTTAGAGTTAAATCAAAAATCAAAATTGATTAGGTAAAAAATCAATTTTGCGAAAAAAATTCCTGTTTTTCCTTAATTTTTCTTTTGTTTTTTACGGTGCTTTTGAAAACTACTGGAAAAATTTTACTTTAGACCTCCAAGAGTATCAACTTCATTCACTTTCCTATCAGAAAAAAAAGATCATACGTATAACTTATAAAAAAAAAATTATTTACTACAATTTTTAAAATATATAAGCCAAGATTCAGAAAGCCGTAGATAAATAAATAAAATATAATTTATGATTTTGTGATTTCCAGAAAACTAGTACCTAAATATAACCACAATGCGTAAAAGTTTTTATCTAGAATTATTTTTAAAAAAATCTACTACTTTTTAAAAATATATTTATTACAGAAGATACTACTTTCCAGGACGTCATATTTAAAAAATGTTCATAGGAACAGCAATTACTAGAAAATATAATATAGGTCCCCGAACTTTGTGAACTGAAGACGCTTTTGATAAAAATGGAAAGTTTTACTTTTGATCACATAAATTACCAACTAGATTCACTTTCCTATCAGAAAATATAATATACGGAACTATATTTTTTTTAAATTTACGCACAAATTTTTCTTTTATATTTTATTATAAATAACAATACTTAAGAGGAACCATATATATTAAATTCAAAAAATAATCATCATGGAAACTTAAACACTCCATGTAACTTAAATTATCTTTTACTGTAGTTTATGAACATTTTTTTTTGTGAATATCTAGATTAAATTCAAACTATTTATAGGAAATTTTAGACTTTTTTAGTTTGTTTTTAATTGTTGTAAAAATGTTAATGGCCGGTCAAAAATATTAAAAATTTAATACCATGGGTCCCAAAAATTTATTTTAACAATTTAAAAATATTTAAAATGTACGTGTACTATTTAAAAAAAATATTAGAGTGATTGTAAATTTTGACGACATGGAATTTTTATTCAAGAATTATGATTTTAGTTATTTTTTTGTTGGTACCTAATGCATAAGTATTATTTCTGGCAACTTGAACATTTTTTTGTATATTATTATATTTTATTCATACAATGACATTTTTAACACAACACTAATATTACAGATACTTATATCTGATTTTGTGTAAAAACATACATTTAATATATTATATAATATAGTATACGTACACATGGGTGAATATTTGGTGGTATATTTTTTTTTTAAGGCACTAGTATATACAACCCATTTTTAATAGATGATAAGTTTCGATAGTATTTTTTTATTATAATCATTTAAAGTTTATTTATTTGAATTTTGACAAAATATTATATCAAAATCTCGAAAATTATCAATCATTTTAATATCAAACAGCGGGTCACTGTAATAGTGTAATGGATGTATTAAATTTGAATACACGAATCATTGTAGGCATACGTAAAACGATTGTGAGTGAAGACGGTCAGTCTGTCTTATGATATTACTTATATGTATATTTAATTATATTTTAATTATTGTGATTAAAGTAATTTATCTTACTATTAGACATGTAATCTACAACAATAGGTTTTTGCCAAAAATAATTACAATTGAAAATGTCATTTGGTCTATAAAATATAATAATATACTCTAAAAGTTTCATATATCAACAAATAACATTTTTAAATTGCACCAAAATAACTGAAATTGTTATTCTTGGTTTTAATATGTAATTTTGTAAAATTTGAACTAAGAAATAGTAATTGTGCCTATGGATCTTTAATATTTGTCAACTCCCATTATAACAACTTATAAGGAACGTTGTATTACATTTTCCAGCTTTTTGACCCAACGAATAGAATTTTATTAAAATGTATAGACTAAAAATATAAAAAAATAATAAAATTTCAAATCTCTATAAATAACCCAGAACAAATCAAACTATTTATTTATAAATATTTATATAAAAAAAGTAATAAAAAAACATTTGATGAAAATTTCAAGTACCTAAAAAATAGTTTATGAATAACGACAAAATAAGAAAATCGTTGCTTAACAACGTTGGTGAATATCCAATGTCCAACTAATCAAATGCTCTTAAAAAATTAATTTAACTTTCCGGTAATCTTTATTTGTTTGTTAAATGTAGGAAAACTTAAAAGGGAATCTTTTAATACTCTCACAAAGCTTAGATATAACTGTAACATTTTTATAAGTTTCTAATTAGAAATAATTTGTTTATTTTTTTGATTTTGATGAATTTTGTCAAATATAACGCTCATAAAAAAATATTGTGGATTTACGTTTAACATTTTTTTTAATTTCCTCTAACAACAATTTATGAAGAACGCTGTTTTACATTTTCAAGTATTTTGAACGAGTATTTTTTATCAACAATAATTTTAAAAAAAACTAATAAAACTCGATTGCAAACTATCTGGACAAAAAGATAATTTAAATTTGGCTATGCCTTAAATAGTTCAAAAAGAGTCGATAATTCTAAAATTCTACGGTGCAAAGAAATTGGTAATACTTACTAACATTCAGTGGCAATGTCATGTACCTATCTACGGTTATTTTTTTTTAGAGTTCCAATGGTTTTGCGAAGTTTTTTGATTGTTGATTGTTTGTTTTTCGTGACTTTTATGAAATTTAATAGGATTTTTTTTTTTTTTTGACCCCCTAAAGTAAGAGTTCTCAACCTTTTTAGGTCCAAGCCCCCTTTCGAACTATTATACGAGGTAACGCCCTACCCTCTCACTACTATAAGATTGATGTTTGAATAATATATATGTATATAATCGCATAGGCACTTATAGGGTGGGAGTAGGATAAAAAAGAGATTTCTTGCACGTCCGTCAACCTCTTTCCTATACCCACTGATCATACGTTTAAGCATTCGCACATATATCTATAAATACGCACTTACATACATACACACATATACATACATACATACATACATACATACATACATACATACATACATACATACACACATACACACATACATTTGCATACATATTTACTTAAACAGCATTCATTCATACATATAGACTCGATTGATTATTTCAAATAATAATTTATATAAAATATTTTCGATATACCTATACCTATTTTATTTAATACCTGAATTCTTTTATATATTAATTATTATATATTTACAGTAGATACATGAAATATATCACAACGTCGCCATGCATACTAATACAACAATTAAATGCAATATAATACCTACAAAATCATATTTAAATTCCATGGTTTCGATAATAATAAACATAATATTATATAATTATCTTCATCACATATTAGAAAAAAAAAAATAAAATGTACCTACGTCAAGCTGTGATAATTTTTCACTTTTGATATCATATAGAAACCATATTTATGTATATTTTATATATTTCAATTATTTTTAACGCATATCTTACACAGATGGCCTAGCATTTATTTTATACGAAATAATAGGAATTTATTATTTTTACAGTTATACCTATACTACATGGATGCTTATCACTGATACTTTTCATGTATTATTCTATATGCATACTTTGTAAAATAATCATGAAATCGCTTGTATATTACCATCACAAGCTTAAAAATATATATTTATTTTTTTAGTGAAAATTGATTAAATATATGATGGTATTTATGCTGAAACCATACCCGTTCACATAATTACTTCACAAATAATATAAAACACATGTATATTACCATCACAAGTTAGGATATATCTTGTCATCTCTAGTAGATTTTAAATAATTAGTCATAGTTTGATTTTATATATATGTATATATTCATAATATTATATTTTTATATTTAATTTAATTTAATTTAATTTATTAATTATAAACGGGCGTGAGCCCATGATACAGATATGTATGGTGTAATGTTGACAAAAATTACATACTAATTTTAAGTGTGGAACATCGGTACATGCTTACATGAGTTATATATAAAAACAAAATAAAAGATAATAGTATAATACTATGGAAGAAATGACGGGTCCTCATTGGTTAATTTCATCATACGGTTTATTGGCTCGTTTTGTAAATATTTTGTAGGACAATGCGGAATAAAAAAAGTATGTGTGTTGCGGGTGCACTTAACAGGAACTTTAAAGTTAATTAGTGCAAGGAGTGAAGGGGAGTCAACAGATCCCGATAAGATTTTATTAAGAAAAGCAAGAGCATGCGAGCGGCGACGGTCAGCTAAGGAAGATAAGTTCATGAGACGGAGTAGAGGAGTATAATCATGAGGGGGGCAGTTAACATTCAATTTGTGCTTCATATAGCATAAGAATTTACGCTGAACACGTTCGAGTTGAATACAGGCATCAGCAGTTTTAAACCTAACCTTAATTTTAAATACATTGGCATCTCCTCATCAAAAATATTTCTATGTGGAGTGATATCTTTTGCACATCGCAATAAAATATTTTTTTTTAGTGATATCAATGCCAAGAAACTTGGATGATTTGTGTGATTATGCCCTTTCTTCACATATAACATGTTTTCAGTCATAAGATCTCACAAATTTGATAGAAGTCTTTAACAATTCAAATAATTATTTATACCTGTACATTATCATTGGTGACCTTAAGTTTGCCAGCATAAATATATAATCTAAAAATAGTAGTAAAAACAGTGGAATCCAACTCATATTAACAAGATTTGAATTGTTGCTCTCCTCAAAACTGTTAAACAAAGTTCGGAAATATGGACTAGCTGCTACTAAAATATTTGTTTATGTCCTAATAATATTGATTCACCCTCAGTTAAAAATCCAATAAAGCATGAATATTATTATGTTATTAATAATATTTATTTTACAACAAAATAAAATCACTTTCAACATACTTACATAGATTGTGTCAAGTAGTCGTCTAATAGAGTGAGGGTGTATTGAGAATATAGCATTTATTCGTTCAGATCCATTGGTTTCTAAAAAAATTATAGTGATAATTTATTACTTTTTTAACATTATAAATTTATAAATAAGTATACTTTAGTATTAAAAAAAAGTAACCTACATACCTAATGTATATTTAATTAAAACTAAATTTGGCATTAGAAAAGAAATTATGAATATGATTGATATAGTTTGTAGAAAGCCCTTGGGTAGATTATGTGATAATTGTAAAAAAGAACTTAAAAAAAAAATTATTCATCATATTAACTAATCACAAAATTAATTCCAAAAATAATAAACTTAAGAATATTACCAATGTTCAGAAACTGTTATGTGTTTGTTTTATTTATATAAGATTGTTATTGGCCTTACCTATTTGATTTTATAAAATTGTATACAGCATTAGTGTTATTAACATTACACATTAAAGAACAAAGTTAATATTTTTGTTCCAATCTCAATGAATAATAATAAAAAAACATAATATTAGGTAGGTACCTATGTTAGATAAGTTATTTATGTATTTATTTAGTTGCTTATTTATACACCTAATGTATTTATTTTCATCCATAAATAATCTTATTATATTTTAATTTTAAACATACATTCATATTCATTACATTTTAATAAAATTGTTTAAAAAAATAATTAAGTGTAATTATAAAAATACTATATTAATATATCAATAATAAATCGATCACCTGATCAGGTTCTTGTTTACCTATGATCTGAAGTCTGAGCAACTGCACAACTGAAAAATAAGGAAACCAAACTGAGTTTATACATTTGTTTGCCTAAATTATGGAAACATTTACTATACTCGTGTTATTATAGTTATAGTGTTATAGTCACTCGATTTTCCCAATTTACTCAGTATCCTAACCCTAGCTTACACGCAACTAATTTATTCTGACTTCAGTTCATAGGTAATTTTAATAAAGACATTTTTTGAATAAAAAAATACACATTTTGTTTTTCTTCAATTCACAAAGTAAAATTCAAGTAAAAAAAATACTTACATAAAGTATCTTAATAATTGACGATGTTAATTACCCACTGACTAGGTAATGTCGAACAAAACAGAAATATTCACTTTCATGAGTCATACACTTGATGTACTCTGAAAAATTGTAATATAAGTACCTAACAAATAAAAAATCATCTTATACCTTTAAATTAAACTATGTGGTATTATAAAGTAATGCAATAGGTGCGTTGATTCCCGAAACCGACTTAATGTATTAGTTGATTCCCGGGTCATCAAAGATTGTGACACTCCGAATAGTTTTGTATTTTTTTGTATTAATACTAATTTAATTTTATATAACGCCTGCTGAAATGTCAACACAATTACTTGTTGTATTATTTGTATACAGATTGTTAATTTTATCTATTTTAATAAGAAAAAATATATGTCACCCGCGGGATCGTAATGTATTTCCAAAGTGGCCCGCAAGATCAATTTTGTAAACCGATAGCTTAAGAAAAGCAGTCCAACATAGAGCGTCCTTTGCGTGGGTATCAAACTTCCAGCTACACATAGGCGCAAGTTCAACTTTTGACTTTGGGGGGCTGAATATATTAAGGGAAAGCAGACCCGTGGGGGGGCTATGCCCCCCACACCCCCACCTTCACCATTCACATTATCTTACCTTATAATATTACTTCATAATCCAATTAAAATTTTTTTTCTTCATTATTACGGTCGACCTACCTCAATTTTTAAAAATATTAAAATTTTGCCATATAAAGACGTCAACTACACTTACATTTCACATTTGTTGTCTCTGTATAATTGAGAGATATCGAAGGAGAAGAAAATGTATTAAGTTTATAATAAATGTATAAATAATAGGAAAATTAAATTTTGAATACATATTTTGGAAACAGTGTGATGAAATTAAAATATTATAGTTTAATAAATTTATGTATTTTAGTTCTGGGAACTAATTATCATTGATTTGTAGATGAATTAAATTATTAAAATAAAGATGATACTGACATTTTCTAATTGAGTAATTGAATGTATTTTGTTCCCCAATCCTTAAAAAAAAGTATAAATATAGATATAGTATAGATTACGTACTTTTAAGATTTGTCAGCCGCAATTCAAAATCTCTCATGTCTATGACAACTAACGAATTGAACAAAGTTTGAGTCATATAGAGCTGGTACATTTAACGGGCAAAGAAGTGCACGGGATCAGCTAATTATAAATAATATCGTTTATGCAATTTGTTTATAAGTTTATCGTTCTGTTTATATTAACGAGGTCTCGGAGACTCGACCTCGCGCGTGGTGTGTGATATTATTTCTAGGGATCAGGGTTACCTTATGTGAAGCAAAGTACTCAACGTAATATATATATGTATATCTGTTATTGAATATTAATGTATTATTATTATCTACTACAAGTTACAACATCGAAAGTATACTTATAAATTATAACTCCGGGCTACCGATCGGGCCATGGTGTGTCGTGTGTGCCGATTTTTATATAGTAGTCGTACTTTATTGATAAAAATAATATAAAAAAAGTCATATAATAAGGGTTAAAACCGGTATTAACCGAAACCGAAACCAAAATTTGATATTTTTAAAACCGAAACCGAAATTTTGGGTTTTTGAGAACCAAAACCTAAACCCAAACCGATTAAATCATAAAGGTTCCAGTCCCTGATTTAAATACACAATACAAGATACAAAATACAATTGTATCTCAGGTACGTATCTTAAATACTGCCCAGAGTCTGTGCTGGACGCTGATACTATAAATTGTAAATCTTATATTTATTTTGCAAACAATAAATCATTTCGGTCATCAAGGAAAATTTTTTAAGAACTCAAATAATTTAGACAGTCATTTAGTACATAATATATATTTTTTTATTTTATTTCGATAAATAATATTCCATGCATTGCACAATGAAGAATAATGACTAACAGAAAAATCAATATAAGATAAAAAAAACAAGTGATATTTAAAAAAAATAATACTCTTGGGAAAAACAATTGTTCATAAGATTAGAAAGCGAATGACTATATATAATGATCACATTTTATATTATTTTCTAAATTTCTATTTAAATACCTAAATTTAACACACAAGGGTGACACCATGAAATCGTGTTTTTAACATACTAACCACGATTTTTTTCTAAAATTGTTATATTAAATTTCAGCACTATTATAATTTATAATTCATATAGGTAGTTTATTTTATAAAATGATTCTTATGCTCTATACTTGATGTTCAGGGACAGTTGGATCTCTGCAGTATGTGTGATTCCACTGACATTTGTCCACGGCGTTTTGAGGATCATTTGATGTCCGTATACCTTGTTTCCAAGATTACTTAGAAGAAGACTTCGAAGAAGACTTAGGACAAGACTTTGAAGAATAATTAGGAGAATACTTCGAAGGAGACTTAAAAGAAGTTTGAGCCAAACCGTTGTCCGTGAATGTCTAAAACAAAACGATGAAATCGTATTTAATCGTCTTAATTATAATTATTGATTAAGACTTGTCATTAATTTTAAGATTATTAAAAATTAAATATTAAGATTTGTCAGCCGGATTTCAAAATTTCTCATGTCTATGACAACTGCGGACTTGTCTGACTGGTCTTCTGTCTATATATTAAACATACAATATATTATTGTATAACTACGTTCTGTGGCTCTATGCACATATGTACATATTATTGTACATATATTAGTAAAATAACCATAATATTATGTTTTGTACTCTTTGTACCACAATATGTTAATAGTATGCTTTGCAATTTTTAAAGTTATATCTTATTTCCGTTAAATGATTCCGTTGTATTATTTTTGTAAGAATATCAAATATTTTGTATATTAGGTAAACAATTAGTTTTATTATTGATAGGACAGTAGTTGTTATTAATTGTTTAAAATTAAAAACGATATTTTTCAAAGTTTTGAACATAATAATAAGATGTTTTTGAGACAATATAAGTTTATTTATTACAACAGTAAACATGTAAAAACTGACATTTAATTATGTTTGTTTATGGGCGTTAAATATTGTGATGTGTAACCAATAAACATCTCTGATATACCTACAGTATTTTATGCTTTAGTCAGATATTATAAAAGTCTGGACGTTAGTGCTCGATTATTTAATTTAATTATTAGGCTCAATTATAGAACTTAATCGCGTGTTAAATTCTTCCATATTTATGATGCAGTTTTATATTTTGTGATTTAAGCCGACTATTCTTTCATCTTGTGAAGATCATCTGTCTATATTAAACATACTATATATTTAGTATAACTACGTTATCTTAATCATAAAAAGATATTAGAAACAAATAAAAAAAAATATTGAAATCAGGGACCGAAACCATACCGAAATTGACCGGTTTTGGACAGAAACCTTTTGAAAATTTTGGTAGGTACCGAAACCGGACCGGAACCCTAAAATACATTTTTTAGGAACCGAAACCGAAACCGAAACCTATATTTTGATGCACAGGATTTTACGGTTTTTTTTGGTTTTTTCGGTTCCAAAATCCAATAGATCATTTATCTATGGTGTAAGTAGGTAATGAATAATATTATTAGTAATAATAAATAATTAGAAAATCGTAGACTTATAAAAGTTTATCAATGCTAAGAAATAAGAATACTATTATGTGTAGGCCAAATTGTCATAAAAGAAATACCAAAAATCCAAATTCTAATTTCCATGTAATCGATATCAATATTATTATTGAATCGCAAATCGCAATTCGCAATAGCTGATGTAGAATTTCTGAAAATAATAGCAATTAAGACGTTTACAAGTGTTTCAGAATTCAGAGTAAGTTGTCATATAAATTATAATTGTTACCTTACTAATATGCCTGATAATATTAATACCTAATGCAGGTATCGTTAAATCTTTACTCTATACCAGTGGTCGGCTACCGGCGGCCCGCGGGCCGCATCCGGCCCGCGAGTCTCTTAAATACGGCCCGCTTTAAATTCTATAACAACGAAATTTAATTGAATATCATATCAAAAAAAATCATATTGTATACATATAGTTGAACGTTTCTATCAGTCATATAATAATGGATTTATAATTAAGTTAGTAATAATAAGTTGGTTAGCATAACCACTGACGGAGCAAGAAATATGACAGGCAAAAATATTGGATTGCAAGCTATTATTATTAATGAAATGAAATTAAAAGAATTGTCACCACCGCTATTTTTTCATTGCATTATTCATCAGCATGCACTTTGTGCCAAAATTATGTCTTGGGATTCAATAATGAAAGAAGTAGTATCTATCATCAATTTTATACGAAGCAATGGACTGAATCATAGACAATTTCAAAGTTTTTTGATTGAAATTAATGCAGAATATGGCGATGTATTGTACTACACCGCAGTTAGATGGTTAAGCAGAGGTCGTGTACTTGAAAGGTTTTTCATGTTACGTCAGGAAATATATAATTTTTTAAAGAAAAAGGAAAGGACGCTTCCATGCTTGAAAATCAAACTTGGATTTCTGAACTGGCTTTTTGTGTTGACATATTGAAGTATATAAATGAAATCAACATAAAACTACAAGGTAAAAATCAACTTATTCCTGATATGTGGTTTCATATTAAATCTTTTGAAATGAAACTGAAGCTATTACAAACTCACATTGAAAAAAATGAATTAACACATTTTCCGAATTGTAAAAAACTTTTTGAATCGTCAGAATTTTCATTATCAAGAGTTAAATTTGTTGAAGCTATTTCGATACTTCAACAAGAATTTAATAATCGATTTCAAGATTTCAAACGACATTCTCAATATTTTCAACTACTCGCCAATCCGTTTAATATTGATGTTGAAGATATACCTGTTGAGCTTCAAATGGAAATAATAGATTTGCAGCCACAAGATATCTTAAAAGACTCATTTAAAGCATCGCCTTTACTTTTTTTCGCTGAACTTCCTGCATCATTTTCAAAAATTAAAAATATAGCTGCGAAATACTTCAGTATGTTTGGATCCACTTACGTATGTGAACAGGCATTTTCTCATATGAAAAAAATTAAAAACCCATACCGTTTACGCTTAACCGATGATCATCTCCGCCGTGTACTTAGAGCCAGCACAAGTAATTTTAATGTGGAAATTGAAAAAATAATAAACAATATCCAACAACAAAAATCACATTAAGCCTATTAAGCAGTTGTAATTTCCATACTTTTATATTATAATAATATTATTAAAAACTGTAATTTTTATGTTCTATTAATCTATTATTTTAAAGTTTTAAACAGTTATTTTTTTTCTTAGTAAATAATTTGGAATATAAAGTTTTAATTTTTGTCTGGCCCGCGAACTTTTTTTAATTTATGAATGTGGCCCGGGAGTCTAAAAAGGTTGCCGACCACTGCTCTATACTATGCTCTGTACGACACTTCAACTGTACCTACTATTGAACTGTTCTTCCGTCTTCGTTACAGCGTATTATAATATATTGTTTAAATTTATATTTTATACATAAGTTATACATTTTAATATCAAACTGAAACATGGGTTACCCAAATATGTCAACAGTTCGTTCTTATTTTTGTTTAATAATAATTTTTATTTATTTTAAATATTAAAATTAATTTATTGATTTTAATTTATTATTTTTAATAACTCATTTTTTATAATATTACCTAAATTCTGAAATAGTTACACTTAATTACAAATACCTGTCACTAAATAGAGGTTATTAATATGTTCATTTTTTTATATAGTAGTACTTTATTGATAAAAATAAAATAAAAAAAAAGTCATATAATACGGATTAAAGCCGGTATTAACCGAAACCGAAACAAAATTTGATATTTTTAAAACCGACACCGAAATTTTGGGTTTTTGAGAACCAAAACCTAAACCCAAACCGATTAAATCATAAAGGTTCCAGTTCCTGATTTAAATACACAATACAAGATACAAAATACAATTGTATCTCAGATACGTATCTTAAATACTAGTATCTGAAATACTGCCTAGAGTCTGTGCTGGACG
Source organism: Metopolophium dirhodum (assembly GCF_019925205.1). Lineage (NCBI taxonomy): Eukaryota > Metazoa > Arthropoda > Insecta > Hemiptera > Aphididae > Metopolophium > Metopolophium dirhodum. The sequence continues at coordinate 37,962,139 of NC_083560.1, forward strand.
CTGGTACTATAAATTGTAAATCATATATTTATTTTGCAAACAATAAATCATTTCGGTCACCAAGGAGAAATTTTTTAAGAATTCAAATAATTTATACAGTCATTTAGTACATAATATATTTCTTTTTATTTTATTTCGATATATAATATTCCATGCATTGCACAATGAAGAATAATGACTTAACAGCAAAATCAATATGAGATAAAAACAACAAGTGATATTTAAAAAAAATAATAGGTAGGTACTCTTGGGAAAATTATACTTAAGTAATATTATATATAAATTTATTTATAAGCGTATATTGTTGTGAAAGGGGGGTTAATTCTCTCTCTCTCAAAAAAAATTTCCAACCAAACCTAAAATTAACTTATGGTGGGTCGTGGGGTATACCACCGCGCCTTTATATGTGGTGGCGAAACTGGGTGGTGGAAATGCAGTACTTGCACCAGATTTAAAATCATTGAAATATATAATATATAAAGATGTACAAAATAGTTATATTCGTGCATGTATTAGACATTATCATTTAAATTATTACCCTATATCCGTATTCAAAAATATCGTACAACCACCATAAATAGTTAAGTTATTATCGATGGTAGGTAACCACTAACGACAGTATTCTGTATTGTATTATGGCAGTATCACAGAGTATGACGTTATTCTATGGTATAATTATATTGTTATCAACATTGTACCGCCAAAATAGTGTGTTATAACTTGATCAATGTTCGACGCTGTTTCGATACCTTGGCTGCGGGTGGTATTTTTCTTCAGGCAAGTTACGGTGTCCGGAGAACAAATGGCAGAAACCTACGGGTGCCCCATTCGAAATTCTGCCAAAAACACAACACACATGTGTATCAACCTACCCAACCTAAAACCCTACAGTTCCCTCCCCACACCCAATGGCCAATGTTGCCGGGGGTTATCCAATTAAAAAAAAAAAAATAATAATAACTTATATTAATAAACCACCGCGACAGAAATACAGAATCGATATTTTGTAAACATTATCAATAATATCGTATACAGGTTTATTTTTATAGCTATTTATTTTAGTTACTAAATTTTAAAAGAAGGTATACATTTTTTTCCTTTTAGTTTTAAAAATGATTTAATTACTTTTATTTAAAAATAATTGAACGAAGAAAGGAACTAAAAAAATCGTTCATGTTCCTCTAGAAAGTGAACGAAAATCTAGTACGTTCCTCAACATGAAAAAGGAACTACAATCCCGATAAGTTTCTAATTATGGAACGAAATCGAAGGAACTTATTCCTTCCAAGCACTGAGTTAGAACTTACATTTTGTTACATAATTTCGTTCGGTTTGTCCTGCATGTGGTAAAAAAAAATGATCTAATACATTTTTCTAACGATTATTATTATAAGACAATTGGTAATTTAATAAAAATCTTTTTTATTAAGAATATCTGAATAGTAATATATTACATAATTTCATAAATATAAAATAATTGACTGGCTATAGAATCTGCGAATCCTTATCGATGTCACTATTTTCTACCAAAGCTAATTGATTATAATAAGGCATCTGTGAATAACTCTTTTGTTTTTGAAGCCGCTATCGATACAATACAATTTATATTTGTATTTAATATAATATAATTCTTATAATCGGCAGTCCCTCAAGTCAACCATAACCACAGATAATATTATAAAAATATCTGTGGACTGTGTCCATAACATTGATAGCTTTAAATAGTTGTATCCATAGCCATGATTATAATTGTAAATATATGAATTATTGTTTGATATATTGATATGATGGTTATTACTTGATTATCGTTAAAAAAAAAAATGTTGATAATTTTCCATCGTTTAAAATAAAGATAAAAATATTTTTTTGAAAGCAATTAATATTTTATTTAACATAAGTTTTTGAATAATTTTGAAGGTATACGTGGGTATACTGGCGTATACTTGCGTATCTCTAGTAATTTTACAGGGTATACCTACGCTAAATCAGTAAACTGGTGATAGGGTATACGTCGTATACCCGCGTATACCCTCCAATACACCACTGCAGTAATGATTGAACATTTAAGAAAAGGTTCCACGTAAATACTTAATAGGTTATCTATAAATTACTTTATTCACAATAATATTGTCAAATATACTTAGTAATATTATAGGCTGAATGAGCGTATTCGTTCAGAACCATTTTTTTTATACAATGATATTATATCATAGAATTCAAATTTAACACCATACATCACAGTGACCGACTTGTAACCTACTGTACAGCAGACCGACACCCACTTGCCCACCTTTTTCTAATTATACGATGGTTTTTCCTATTTGAATGTACCCTAAGGTATTCCACCACCAGAAGACCTCCAACTAGTACGTGCGACCTTAGTTAGGTACGATCCGCACAAATAACTACATAGGAAATGCAGCAAAATCAGGTATGTAATGGAAATATTACGATGCACCCATGAAAATTACGTCTTTATTAAGTTTTTGGAAAAATATTGACTACTTACCTACCCAACTTAATTTTCCATTAAGAACCCGATGATATTCTGTATTTCTGTAGTACTGCAATATAATTTAAAAATGTTATTTTTTTGTGGAGACCGAAGGGTTAAACCTGAGAAATACGTAAAAATAATTGATAATGTATAAAATATAAAAACGAAAAACATGGATTTTTTTATGGAAAACCCGTTTTTGACAAAATTGATAAAAATTTTTTGATGTACCTAACTAATAACTGTTAAATTATCACCGGACGGTTATATTACCATTTTCTATACACCAATACATGTTTATTCGGCTTTAAGCTGTTTATAAGAAAATTTCGATTTTTATTATTGTTTAAAAATAATAGTAGATAAAAAATGTTTCTCTCTGCAAAAATACTTGAAAATTGAATATTAAACTCTTTATACATTTTTCCTGCGTAGAATGTAAAGAATGATTTAAATTTAGTTGGACAAAAAACCATTCAAATATAAAAAAAAATGTGAATCCATAATATTATAAAGGTATAATTTAAATTTGAACTACACACTTTACAATTTCGTACTATGCACTTCACATTTGGTACTACACAACATTTTAGGAGCTGCTATATATACACAATAGTCAATGCTTTGTTATATTATTACCATGTTATATTATTATTCGCAAAAACAATAATGATGTGTGTGTGAGTGTCTAAATATATTATAGTGAACTAGCTGTTTCACCTGACGAATTCGAGGTCATTTAGATTTTCGATATTTACTAAATAATAGCATTTAAAAATCGAAAAATGATGGGTGCAATTTGCATTACAGTTTTTACTACTTCATTACTGTTGGCAATACATAAAATCGCCTAGGAAAAAAATCCCTTAACTTAAAGTTCAACGGTAACCACAAAATATACGCGATCGAGATGTAACTTCAACTTACTTTAATTAGTTGTCAAAATCAATAGTTCAAAACATTAGATCCAGGAACTGTTCAAAGTGTTCAAACGCTATGAGTGGTTAACATTCGGTTCGAGATTGAACTTAAATTTCTAGATGATTATATTTAATAACACACAAATAAATTACACATTGAAGTATTCAACAAAAATAATACAATTTATAATAAAAACACCAAATGGTATAGATATTATATTAAATTCAAAATTGTTTACACCTTATTTTTTATCTGTTTTCAACGGACATATTATACAGAAGATAAGACAATAAAAATACATAAATGAATATTCCCCTCAAGTCACATTGTGTAAATTGAACGAAATTGTACATTAGTGGTTATTATTAGGACATATAAATAAAATTCAATTATTTTTACATTTTGAAATGCAATTCGTAATAAATACAGAAATCTAATTTATTATTATTAGGTAATGTTTTTTATATGAATGACCAAAAACAAGGTCATAATTTTTGTTTTTACACCTCAACTCGTCTCAATCGGACAAGCACAAACGAAAATTAAAAAAATAGTATACTTAATAATATAGTATAATATATTATATTATGGCCTAAATTTCGCTCAAATACTTTACTATACCCATTTTAGAAATCTGAAAATTATGGATGCAATTTACATTACTATTTACTATACCTATCCATTAAAACTAAAATTTACAAATACCCACGAAAAAAATCCCTTGACGATGGTGAATGTTTCGGCATTCTTAGCAGTATCCACGAAATTTGCGCGTTAACATCAAAGACAATTGTTCATAAGATTAGAAAGCGAATGACTATATATAATGATCACATTTTATGTTATTTTCTTAATTTCTATTTAAATACTTAAATTTAAAACACAAGGGTGACACCATGAAATCGTGTTTTTAACATACTAACCACGATTTTTTTCTAAAATTGTTATACTAGTATATTTTATAAAATGATTCTTATGCTAAATACTTGATGTTCAGGGACAGTTGGATCTCTGCAGTATGTGTGATCCCACTGACATTTGTCCACCGCGTTTTGAGGATCATTTGATGTCCATATACCTTGTTTCCAAGATTACTTAGAAGAAGACTTAGGAGAAGACTTTGAAGAATAATTAGGAGAATACTTCGAAGGAGACTTAAAAGAAGTTTGAGCCAAACCGTTGTTCGTGAATGTCTAAAACAAAACGATGTAATCGTATTTAATCGTCATAATTATATTTATTGATTAAACATAATTTGGTGAAATATTAATTATTGACTTCCATTGTATAAAATAGATTATTTTTACGATTACTATATATCAAGTTGTGTGTTTGGTAGTAATGGTTCGTAGTTTCGATTAAATAATTGTTTCCATACCTAATGGAAATTACGTCATATGATAAGTAATTCCTATAATACAGGGCATGAAACCACGTATGAAAAATCTGGTTACCTGGTTTTAATTGTTCAAGATTATCAGTAACCACTTCGGTTTTATCAATCTATGTTATTTCAGAATATTTTAATTTTAAATTAAATTTACACAAATAAATATCCACTTTATAGAACTGTTCAGGGTGTTACGGAGTAGCCGTCACCACATAAAAACGGTCCTTTTCAGGTCCACCAATCAGCGGGCAGTATGCTAGCACAAGCCACACAATCTAACGTTAGGGACAATAACTAGGCCCCAAGTAACAGCACAACAAAAACAATAGGAGTTACATATAGGGGAGAGTCAGACGAATCTAACGACATCATCCCCAAGTCAACAACCCCACAATTGAATGTACTACAGGACTCGGCGGCAGCGGACAGTTTACTAGTTGGTACGGCAGACCGCTTATATACCGGACGTTTCCACACCATCGATACAATCATAACTCATCAGTTCACGTTCAGTTCACATCCGAGCAAGACGTCCTCTGCCAACTACTCTACAGCCAGCCGTTCTCAACGCTTCAACAGGGCAACAGCGCCCACGGTTCACACCACGAACCTTCAACCACAAAACAGCCGTTCTTACTGCTTCAACAGGGCTCCAGCGCCCACGGTTCACACCACGAACCTTCAACTCAAAACAGCCGTTTTCACCGCTACTCCGACAGGGCACCAGCGCCCAAGGTAAGCCGTCGCGAAAGCGACGGGTATCCACCTCCCACCGTTTATCTGTCGAGGGGCCGCGCCCTCTCATTGCCGCAGAATCCCATCCCTGACCAAACCAAACCCCCCTAAAACCCACCAGTCACACCACCAGAAAATCGCTCTTTTCAGAGCTACAGTGTTAAACCCTGAGTTTGTTACGGTCTTGCCATGGGCAAAACAGCTAACAAGCGGAAGGGCCCCGCGCAAACACCCGGGAGTTCCAAGAAGGGACGTCCACGTGCCTCACCATCCCCACCGTCCACCTTCCTAAAAGGTCCACAGAGGGATTCCCCCCCCTCTCCAACTCCGTCGACCGACTCATCAATATCAATGTCGTCAAACTGCTCCACTTCCGACACCGAGTCAAACAAATCCGCCCAACACTCCGCCCCGACTACTAAACCTCCACCAGCCAAAACATCCGAACAACAAACCCCGACATCAGCCAAACCCAAGCAAATCAGGCCACCCCCCTTAATCTTAAACTCTGCGTCCTGGCGAAAAATCGCACCAACCATTTACAAACTTCCGAACTTCACTCCATCGGCAATTACAGCCAAAACCACATCCAATGGACAAATAACCGTCCAAACTACCGACCCCACCCACTTCCGACAAATTCAGAAAGTCCTAGTTGACAGCAAAACTGAATTCCATACCTTCAGCCTCCCTGAAGATCGTTCCCTTAAGGTCGTTCTAAAGGGCATACCGATCGACATCACCACTGACGATCTAAAATCCGAACTAGAAACCCTAAACTTCCAAACAAAATACATCCGCCGTTTCGGTACTCCCGAAAAACCGATGCCCATGTGCCTCGTACACATTGCGGCAACCCCGAACGCCAAGGATATCTTCCTTCTCAACTCCCTATTTTATCTTACGATTTCGGTAGAAGCCCTTAAACCTTCCGGCCCGGCACAATGTTTTTCGTGCCAACGTTTTGGACACGGTTCCCGTAACTGTGGCCACCCACCCAGATGCGTCAAGTGCGCAGGAAATCACTTGGCATCTGAATGCCAAAAAACTCCCGACCAAACCCTGACATGCTGCAATTGCGGCGGGCCTCATACGGCTAATTTCCGCGGATGCCCACATCTCTTGACGATAAAACCCAAAATCGCACCACCAACAACCAAACCTCAAACCCTGCCACCGACAACTCAATCTTTTACACCACCCCCGCCCCCACCAACAACTACAATAAAACCCCAAACCCGCTCGTACGCTGCAGCCACCACCGGCCAAGCGCCCCCACCACCACCACCACCAAAACCGACCAGTCCCGAAGCCCCACAAATTAACCTGTCCCTCATTTTAAACCTCCTGACCAACCTCTTAACAGCCATAGTAAACAACCAGGACCCCAAAACCCTGATACAAACAGCAATACAATCATTCTTAACCATACTATCCCCCCAAAATGGATAACTTAAAAATTCTATTTTGGAACTCAAACGGCATTAACCACAAACTTGACAAACTGCGCTCTTTAGCACTAAAACTGAAAACTGACATAATCCTACTTAACGAAACCCACCTAAAACCCTCTGCCAGACTTCACATTCCTAACTTTTTTACGTACAGGAACGACCTGCCGCCCGTGCGGGGCTCGCCCGCCCACGGAAGCACGGCCGTTCTCGTCAACCGACGTATCGTCTACCAACCAGTTACCCTAAACACAACCATCCAAACCTCTTCCATCCTCGTACAACTCAACGGCCACGAAGTACTTATTTCAGCCGTATACAAACCACCCGGAACCCTACTAACGACAAACGACCTCGACCTTTTGACAAAGAGTGCCGAATGGCAAATTTCGGCAGGCGACTTTAACGCCAAACATCCGCTGTGGTATAGCCACACGACTAACGCTGCCGGCCGTGTCCTCTTTGACCACGCACAACAATCGGACTACTCTGTAACTGCTCCCTCTTCTCCCACACATTTCCCGACATGCACACGATACAGACCTGACATACTCGACATCGCCCTCGTACGACTACCCTATCAAACCCAAATCATTAACCTCAACGAACTATCTTCCGACCACAACCCCATTCTTCTAGATACACTCTGCACTCCGATCTCTTCTTCTCCACCGGTTACGAATCGGTTTATTAACTGGAAAAAATACACGACAACTCTCGCGAACTTACCGAACTCAACCACTCAACCGACCAACGACCGTGAGTCTATCGACCTGGCAATCGAAAACCTCACAAAACATATCCAACAAGCGGTTGAATCCAGCGTATACGTACCGACACGCAAACACACCGTCCACTGTAGTACCAGACTACATTAAACTGGAAATACAAGACAAAAACCGTATACGCCGCGAATGGCAAACAAACCGCGACCCGACAATTAAACGACAACTAAACGCCAAAATATCTCTCATACGTACCTTACTCGCAACGCACAATACTGACCAATGGGACATCTTTCTTAACTCACTAGACCACCAAGACGGTTCAATATACAAACTCAACAAATGTCTCTTACACAAACGTCCAGCATCTCACCCACTAACCGGCCCCGACGGCCTAGTTTTTCCGGCCAACGAACGAGCAGAGCTGATAGCCGACTCGCTCGAACGTCAATTTCAAACAAACCCCGGCCCCGACTTACCAGACGTAACCGCTCACTCCCAGTACCTACAAGGCCTTGACATCACCCGATCTAACCTCTTTACCACTCCCGGCCAGATACAAGACATAATTCACAACCTTCGCAAAAAGAAAGCCCCAGGTGACGACCTCATCACCAACACGGCTCTTAAATTCCTACCGAACAACGTTATACTGTCCCTTACTCGGATCATCAACAGCGCCTTCAGAATCTGCTACTTTCCCCTTGCCTGGAAAAAAGCAGTCATCATCTCCATTCCCAAACCTGGCAAAGACCATAAACAACCCGAAAACTATAGACCAATCGCCCTCCTCTCCTCCCTGTCCAAAATTTACGAACGACTCATCCTCACCCACCTACAAGACAAACTCAAAAACAAAATCCGTCCCGAACAGTTCGCCTTCAGACCCGAACACTCGACAACACTACAACTGACCAAACTCACCCACCAACTGAGCGAAAACTTTAACAACGACTTAAACACTGCTTCCGTCTTACTCGACGTGGAGAAAGCCTTCGACCGCGTATGGCACGAAGGCCTACTCTACAAACTCTCCAAACTCAACATCTCGTTAGAAATCGTAAAAATCATCCAATCCTTTCTCACCGACCGTATTTTTACCACTAAAATCGAACACTCCTTCTCTACTACCAGACACGTACTCGCAGGAGTCCCTCAGGGCTCCTGTCTCTCACCGACGCTATACTTGACGTACATTAACGACATTCCAACGACTCCTAAAGCCAACCTCTCACTCTTCGCTGACGACACGATGTTCTTTACTAGTAACAAAAACCCCAAACGTGCAACCATACAACTACAACACCAACTCAACCTCGCGTCCAACTGGTTCCACAGGTGGCGAATCAAAATAAACCCGACCAAAACAGTAGGCGTCCTCTTCGGGCGTTCTAATACAACCCACATTCCACCTCTAACCATCGATAACCAACCCGTTAACTGGTCAAAACAGGCCAAATACCTAGGCGTCACGATTGGACGTAAACTTACATTCAACCAACACATTCAAGACGTAACCAAAAAAGCTACCCGCGTCCGTGGTATGCTTTACCCCTTACTTAACCGTACTAGTCCCGTTCCGCTGAAAACAAAACTTAACATACTTAAACTCTACGTGACCCCTATACTTACATATGCTGGCTCTTCCTGGGCACCCTTTATCGGCCCCTCCCATTGGAGACGTATTGAATCCGTCCAAAACATCGGCATACGCACGATAACCGGTATGCCCACTATCGTTAGAAACTCGGCCCTTTTAAAATCAGCCAACTTCAAATCTATTCAAAATTCCATTTGCTCTCAATCAAAAACAATGTTCTACAAAAACTCTTTTTCCGAATACGATCATATCCGCCTCTTAGGTAAAACCCACTCCCCTCCAACCACCAAACGTTTACTCAAACCATACCCATTAAATTGGACTGACTAACATAACTGAACCTACCAATCAACCCCAAAATCCATCCACTAGTAGAGGCACAAGCCTGGAATAGTAAACGGCATAGCCGCCCCTCCCAAAGCAAAGCAAATCAAAGCCATCGATACAGTCTTCAACATCTCTCCATACCTTCAATACCTACCACAGAACGAAGAAACGAAGACCCGAAGACCCGAAGATCACCAGCACAGCAATCCAGCCGAAACTACAGACGAAGTGATCGATACAGCGGCGAATACACTCAATACACGAGACGGCAACCGACGATCGCAGCGTTCCTGTCCACCGCTACAAACAAAACCATCGACACAGCGACGAATACACTCGTTATTCCAGGTGGTAACCGATGAGCATACAGTTCCTGACTACCCCATCGTCGACATAATAGCGAGAACATTCGCTAAGTAAGGTGATATACCTCAAGTGTCAATACATCAACCTAACGAAAATAATGATCCAAGACTTAATGATATTTTAGTTGCGTTAACCAATGTAACACAAACACTAGTAAATATTACAGCGATAATGGACAAGCTAGAAACAAAACATACTAAGTCCAAAAACACCAAACAGAAAAAGAAATGAACAATACTTAGGATCATTACATGGAACGCCAATAGACTAGTATAGCGTAAACAGGAGCTTGAAGACCTCCTACATAGAGATAATATCGATATAGGTCTTATATCAGAAATACACTTTACAGCGCGGACTTTCTTGAAGATAAGAAACTACCAAACGTATATCACATTACATCCCAGTGGTAGAGCTCGTGGTGGCTCTGCTGTAATAATAAAAGAGTCCATAAAGCACTATGAACACGTAAAATACTCTGAAAAAGTGAAAACCATATTCAAGCTACCAGTGTTGTCGTAAATGACGGTATAAACAACCTCATAGTCACTGCAATTTATTGTCCACCGCAAGGGGGTGCAGATGAAATTGAATTCACAGAATTTTTCCATACCTTGGGCGCTAGATTTATAGCTGGAGGAGACTATAATTCTAAATATCAATGACTAAATAAGCTAGAAACATTTAATTTTATAAATTACCTAAAATAATCAAACCGATGGTAACATTCTATTTATTAAAATTAAATGCGTTTGCTAATTGAAAATTACACGACAATTAATTAAAATTAATGCTGTAACATTAAGTTGTAACTAACTATCTACGAATAATTCATAAATAATTGTTACATTCCTTGCCTATATGAAAGAAAACATATCCCAAACTAATAGTTTCGGGAAACAAAAAATTTAAATATGAAAATATTTTAGCCCCCTCCCCCCTTGTCAAATTCCTATGGACTCCCTTGTGAGAATATAGGTAAAGCGTTAAAGAGACCTAAATAATTCCCTTAAAGAATGCTTTTATGGCCTAAAAATATAAAATAATACACCTATAATACACACTTAATTTAATTTAAACAAATATTGTATCCAAAAATATTTTTACTAAGTTTAAAAACAAAATATTTAGAACTCCAAAATGTCGATGTTATTACGTGTACTTTTAACTGAAAATAATAATTATAATTTATTTTCATCGTACCTATACTTGGTTTTAACGTCGTAAGGAACTGCTCGAATAACTACGAAAAATATTATTGAATGAGATAAGAAAAGGGTACGTTAATCAAAATTATTTTTCAAGTAAGACTCATAAAATAAAACTTAAAACCGAAGTGGTAGTGTTAAATACTCTATAAAATTTAATCAACTACTTCAAAATTGATACCTAAATTTATTTTATAAATTAATTTATATTAATAATTTTAATTTTTTTTTCTTAAATTGTTATTTTCTATTTAGATTTTATTATAATTTATAATTAATATAATATATTTTATAAAATAATCATATAATACTCATACCCAAATGTTATTTATACTTAGATCTCTGCAGTATGTGTGATCCCACCTTACTTTTGACCAGCACCTTTTTTGAGTCATTTGATGGCTGTATACGATATCTCCAACATGGCTGAGAAGAAGACTCCGAAGAAGACTTAGAAGAAGACTTATAAGAAGTATTATTAGAAGACATGTCGTTGATAGTCTAAAACAAAACGATAAAATCGTATTTAGTCGTAAAAATTATATTTACTAATTTTAAACATCAATTTCTTTTAGTTTTGGTTAAATATTAATGATTGATGTATATTGTTCATAATTATTTTTTTATGATGACTATATTATACCAGGTGGGGGGGGGGGGGGGTGCAAACTGCGGCTCGCGTCATAGACTTATGCGGCTCGCATCGTATCGTAAAATTATACAAAACATTTTTACAAAAAAAAATATGTGAAATAATAAAAACTTATATGAATTTATGTATTTGAAGAAGTATAATATTTAATTAAATTACAGTTCATTGAAAAAAAATTACAAAAAAAATAGTGTTTTTGATAGGTATACAAAATCGTAGTATTTAAAAATGTCTTATTTTTTTTTATTATTATCTTTTTGGTGCGTGTTTGATGTTCATTTTTTTTGTAAGTTTTATGAAGTCAGGATTTGAATTTTTTTTATTATTAATTAACCAGTGGCAACTTAGGCCACTGGGTGGTTTTTAACTGTGGGTAGGGTACTGTAAGGTGTAAGCACGTGTGTGTTGTTTCGGCAGATTTCCAAGTGGGCACCCGTAGGTATCTGCCATGCCCGGGTGGGGGATGGCGGCACTTGTTCTCCGGACACCGGTGACTTGTCTGAAGAAAAATGACGCCCACGGCCGAGGTATCGAACCGGCGCCTGTGTACGTCACAACCGACGCCTTAGTCCGCTCGACCACTCCGTCGAAGTCAGGATTATATGTTGTCATTGCAGTCCTTAACAATTCCGTCAAACGATCATCCGTTAAAGTTGAGAGATGTTTAGCTAAATCATTTTCACTATCGAGTAAATAAGGACTTTTAAGAATAATATGTTGTTCCGAAAATCGATATTAATTTTTGAACGTAAAGAGTTAGTTTTTGATATTTATTAACGGGCGCATGTTTTCAAAATTCCTACAAAGAACGACAACTTTATTTGAACTGCTTCATTCCTTCATCTTCCAATAATTCTAAGAAAAAAGCTTCCGTATCCATTGAAATCGGTTTTAATATTGGACATTCATTTTCAATAAAATACCTTCTCGCTGGTCACCACTACTTTATATCATGCACAAAGTTGTAAAGTTGTAGGTGTTGAATAAAAATTAGAAGTGTTTGGTAGTTTTGTTTAAATAATTTTTTCCATTTCTAATGGAAATTACATAATGTGATGAGTAATATTCCTATAATAATATTACAATTTACAAGTACCAATATTATATTATAATAAAATCTTATAGAGTGTAACTCAGTAACTCGAATCTAAATAACTCGAAATTCTCAACATCTCGAACAAATAAAATTCCCCTTCAAATAACAATAACACATTAAGATTTTGATAACTCAACATTTTTAGTAAGTAGAATTTTTTTTTGTTTCCGTGATCTTAGAGTTACCGAAAGTACACCGTATAATTAAAGTTGTCAAAAATCAGCTAATAAACATAAATGTAAAAATTTTTACACGGCTCTGATTGCCGCTTAGAATTTAAAATAGCAAATTATGTCGTTTCGACGATGGAAGAAAGTACCGTCAACTTCTTAAGAATAGAATCCACATAAGAACCACAACAAATACATATTTTTATTGTTTAAAACTAATAAATCAGATATTTAAACCTGATGATTAAAATGTATATTTTATATGCCTATTAATAAACACTTATAAACTATATATTGTGAGTCGAGATAAATTAAGAAAATCTTAATAAAATTAATTTTTTTTACAAAATAGACCTTTTATCTCAACGAAAACACAGATCAAAATTGAACTTTATTTAAATAAAATCATTTTAGAAAATATTTGAATTTATTTAAACGTGAAAATACAATATATCACAAGGTAGTAACTATTATTAATCTAACAGAAAATAATGTAAAAATGTAAATATTATCAAACACTAGTACACTAGTCATTAGACATTAAACATTTAACTTTTTCATATAAAATAACAGTCAGAACAGTAAACACTCATGCAGGCATAAACTTGACGCGGCTAATCCTCGGTAGTATAGTGGTAAGTATCCCCGCCTGTCACGCGGGAGACCGGGGTTCGATTCCCCGCCGGGGAGCCAATTTGACGCGGCTACGACGGTTGTGGTAGGTGGTCCGCGGAGAGCCGGTCGTTGGTGTGGTATGTTGGGTGGCACACTCGAGCGTAAAAAAACAAACACAATTTCGGGTGTCGATGGTTGGGTTTATTTTTCCCCGTACCGGGTGTACGTAGATATATATATAAATATATGTAGCAAAGAAAGATATAAAAAAAAGAACACAAAATGACGGCGGGCTATATGAAAAAATAGATCTCTCTCTTGGTGGTCGTGTGGCTGTGCTCACGACGTGGGTTACGTTGCTAGTTGTAGGTCTACGACGGCCGGTACTCGTTCTACGCGACTCGCCTTCCCGTCCCACCTTGTGCCTTTGTGGCGTGGTGGGGGAGTTGGCGTTGTCGCGCTGTAGCCCGTAGTGGCGGTTGACGAAAAGTGTAGACTGGTCGCTGCGGTACCTGTACTTTGTACTGGTGGCCGCTGCGTACCGCGTCAAACTCATAACAATCACAGAATCATTAATATTATCATTGGGTATGAACTATTAAGTAGGTATATATTATACTCAATAATATTAATATATTATTATGTAGGTACTTATTTTCAATTGTATTAGATTCAAGTGTTGATAACTTACTGAAGAAAAAAAGCTGTGGTACAGTGATAAAATATTATATTTATTATTATTATAATATTTTTTTATTTATACAAATAGTTAATATTAATTAAATCTTATCGTATATTAAAAGTCGTTTCGATAAATTATTTATCCAGTCATTTCGTATCGTTGTTGAAGCTGATAATACTGCCAAGTAACATCAAAAATTAATTAATTACATTTGCCACTAAATAATGTTTAAGCATGTTTGTGAGCTCACTATTGATTCAATAAATGTTTAGTGATTGTTCATTCAAACTGAGATTAGTATATTCATATTATTGTATTAATAGTTTATCAAAGACGTCACACTACGGCTGAAGAATAATAAATGTCATCAAATATATATGATGAAATCTTTAATAACAGTACTACCATTGATAAAAATATATACAATCATAGTATATTTAATAAGTACCTATATTTATCAATGGTACTACTTCACAATGCAATTCATTTTAGATGAAAGGACGGTTTGAAACTAAGTTCCTGACTATATAAAACTTATTAAATGTCTATAATTAATAACTAATATAGAATAAACACCATAAAACGGAACTGGATCCTAGACATCATGGTTGCCCGGATAGCGTCCAAATTGTAGACTGTACAAACATTTAATAATGAATATAAAAGCTATTGGCTGACATAAAAGTTATCGAAATTATCAAAAAATATGCATTTTTTACAAAATAGGTCATGTTAAAATGTGTTAAGAAAAAAGTTCATGTCAACATATCTTTTTTCACACGAAAATTATAATGGTCTGGATTACGAGTCGAGTTACTAAACAATATTACACGACAAAATTAAATTCAGAAGAATAAGTTAAGTCAACAGTGGCGTAACTAGTGTTCGAAATTTGGGGGCGCTAAAGCTCAGGTTATACTTGGAACTCTTATGATACTTTTAAATTATAGAAGTGAAATAATTAGTTTATGGGGGGCTATAGAAACACTAAGGAGGGCTAAGGCCCCCCAGTCCCCCCTATTTGTTCCTATGTAAGTCACTGTATTTATCATGCTTTTTAAAATGCATGTATATAGTCTGATAGCCATGAGTTAATGTAAAAGTCACGTCAAAAAAATACACATTCAATTTTGGAAAATTATATATCTTATTTTTATATTACAGATTTTTTAAGATTTTTCCTGAATTTTCATGTATTTTTTGACTAAATGTTCAGATGTTTTAGAATACCCCTACTTTTTTTTGAAACTAAGGTCTATATGGTGATACTTTATTGAGGATACCCTTTTTTTCATACAATGCCAAGATTGTGTAAGTAGGTATTGATTATAATCATTTAATACCATTATTGTCTGTTATTAACATTGTCTATATCAACTTTAATAAGTTGAATTCCGTTACCTAGTAAAAAGTATATATTACCTCTTCAATATCCGTCTAAAAAATATTAAAAATAGTATAGGATCCACTATATTATAGCCAGACGATCACTGAGTGCTGCAGAGACCGTAGCAGTGTGGTTGCGCCATCGGTGGTATAGTCTATAAAAAGTTTCAAATAAAATATATGTATAAAATCGTGAAACGATTTTTGTTTTCACATGAATTGGCGACCCTAAAAAAAATGTTGGCGACCCCTTGGTCTAAAATCGCTGGTATAGACGACACCATAATATAATAAATATTATAATATCGTAAAGTTGCGTTTGCATCGCAACGAATATCACTAGAAAATAGTAGGAAAATGCAGCTGCGATAAAATAAATATGAATTTATATATTCCTCCCAAAACTCATTGCAATATATTATAAGTATTAACTTATCAATAAACTATTTACTATTATTAACAGGCACGTATCCAGGGGGGTCCATGGGGTCTGGTCCCCCCGGAAATTTTTGTG
This sequence comes from Metopolophium dirhodum, assembly GCF_019925205.1. Lineage (NCBI taxonomy): Eukaryota > Metazoa > Arthropoda > Insecta > Hemiptera > Aphididae > Metopolophium > Metopolophium dirhodum. The sequence continues at coordinate 37,978,474 of NC_083560.1, forward strand.
CACCGGCACATAAAATCATTATCATTACAAATTAAATTAAAATAAAATACGTATTATACGAAAAAATTTTATAGTGTTGTGGTTCAAAAATAAACCACTATAGAAGGGTAAAATAATATTATCTATGGGTCGAGTTATTATTAATTATTATCATCTATTAAAAATGGGTAGTATATACTAGTGCCTTAAAAAAAAAATATACCACCAAATATTCACCCATGTGTACGTATACTATATTATATAATATATTAAATGTATGTTTTTACACAAAATCAGATATAAGTATCTGTAATATTAGTGTTGTGTTAAAAATGTCATTGTATGAATAAAATATAATAATATACAAAAAAATGTTCAAGTTGCCAGAAATAATACTTATGCATTAGGTACCAACAAAAAAATAACTAAAATCATAATTCTTGAATAAAAATTCCATGTCGTCAAAATTTACAATCACTCTAATATTTTATTTAAATAGTACACGTACATTTTAAATATTTTTAAATTGTTAAAATAAATTTTTGGGACCTATGGTATTAAATTTTCAATATTTTTGACCGGCCATTAACATTTTTACAACAATTAAAAACAAACTAAAAAAGCCTAAAATTGCCTATAAATAGCTTGAATTTAATCTAGATATTCACAAAAAAAATGTTTAAGTTTCCATGATGATTATTTTATGAACTTAATATACATGGTTCCTTTTAAGTATTGTTATTTATAATAAAATATAAAAGAAAAATTTTTGCGTAAATTTAAAAAAAAATATAGTTCCGTATATTATATTTTCTGATAGGAAAGTGAATCTAGTTGGTAATATATGTGATTAAAAGTAATACATTCCATTTTTATCAAAAGCGTCTTCAGTTCACAAAGTTCGGGGACCTATATTATATTTTCTAGTAATTGCTGTTCCTATGAACATTTTTTAAATATGACGTCCTGGAAAGTAGTATCTTCTGTAATAAAAATATTTTAAAAAAGTAGTAGATTTTTTTAAAAATAATTCTAGATAAAAACTTTTACGTTATATTTAGGTACTAGTTTTCCGGAAATCACAAAATCATAAATTATATATTATTTATTTATCTACGGCTTTCTGAATCTTGGCCTATATATTTTAAAAATTGTAGTAAATAATTTTTTTTTTTATAAGTTATACGTATGATCTATTTTTTCTGATATTAAAGTGAATGAAGTTGATACTCTTGGAGGTCTAAAGTAAAATTTTTCCAGTAGTTTTCAAAAACACCGTAAAAAACAAAAAAAAAATTAAGGAAAAACAGGAATTTTTTCGCAAAATTGATTTTTTACCTAATCAATTTTGGTTTTTGATTTAACTCTAAAACAAATGACCGTAGGTACGTGAAATTTTGACTGAATGTTTATATTACCATTTTCTGTACACCATAATATTTTCCAAATATTGTGACTTATTTTGAGCTATTTACGGACATTTTCAGTTTCCAATTTTATTAGTATTTTTTTCTATGGATGTCAATAAGACTTTATTTGTTGGGTAAAAAAGCTTGAAACTTCAATATAAGGCTCCTACTATATTGTTACTATGATATTTGAAAAACATTAAAAATCCTTAGTCGCAGTTTTTATTTCTAAGCATTTAAAGTTCAAATCTTGACAAAATACGGAAAAATCACAAAAATTAGCAAATTATTTTGAGTTGAGAATTCGTAAACATTTTTCTTTTTAAATCTAAGATTTGAAGACTTATACAAAATTCCTCATAAGTTCGTCTACCTTCATCAAAAAGAAAATGTCTACAAGAAAGTCAAATTAAATTTTTTTGAGAGTTTGAAATTCATATTTTTACAACATTTGATTCACTCGATTTCTCATGTAATGATTTTTTTATTTTATTGTGATTAAAAAACAAAGGACTGTAGATACATGAAAATTTTACTGAATGTTTATATTAGCATTTTCTATACACCGTACAATTTTGACTCTTTTTGAGCTGTTTACGGACATTGTCAGTTTTCAATTTTCTTAGTTTTTTTTCTATAAATACCCACCTTTTTTTTTATTTCTAAATTAGATATAAAATACAATAATTATAAAAATGATAAAGATTATAAACAATAAATATTATAAAGATTAATCGTGATTACAAATTAATACATTTTGTAATCGTAATCAATACTATGATTAAATTTTTACTTTAATCATTTGAAATTATTTTAAATTGTGATTAAAGATTACATTAATTTTTATAGCAATTAACGATTATAAAATGTAACATTAATCATTAATCAGATTATAATTTGCCCAACACTGACTGCAGGTATATATTTTGTTGCGAGTATATAATTGTCATCAAATTATTAAAAATATGTATAAGTAATATACGTATGTTATTAATTGTATATTGAATTATATAATATGTCTTTTGTTTGCAAACAATGTGATTCAAATTTTACCTAAAAATATAATTTGAGCCGACATAAATCGACTCACCACCAAAAAAAATAAAGACGTTGAAATAAATTCGTATGTATTTGAGTTATAACTTCTAGTTTATTTTTTTTTCTTCATATAAATTGATTTGTTTTAAATTTGTAGGAATGCAATGAATGTAGGTAATCGAAAGTTTAACCGCAAAGATATTTTAATACGTCATATAGAACTAACCTAATGTAGTGCAAACGTGATTCTTTTGTAAGTTAATAAGAACTCAATTAAAAATTATATGTGCAGGCACATTCACGGCGTTGCAATGAACTTCCTCAGCCAAAAACCCGACAGCAAATGTAGACAAACAACAAAAACAAAAAGTGCACACAGGCGTAGTATATAGACAAAGATGACATGCAAAAATAATGAACCGATGGATTATGCAATACGTAAAGACGAGAAAAATCAATTACACCATGAAGGTGGTAATAATAATTAATTAAAAAATGTTTATTTAATTTATGTTTTCCAATTTTTCTTTTAATATTTTATTACACAACATAAAATATTATAAGAAATTACAGCAGATAAAATCACGAGAACAACTACAACAGTTAAATAAAAAACTGGTTGCACCCATCCATGTTTCTATTGCTACTTCAAAAATTGAAACTGTGCTTTTGAAAAAAAAAATAAGTTGGAAATGGGTAAAATGAAAACACATAAAATAATTTTTGACGTGGGTCTCCATTGAATTTTCATTCCAATACATTAATTTGGTACTACTAAATTTTTTTTGTATTACAGATGTCAGGAGTCATTAATCAAGGCATATAAAGAAAACTAAATTTTCTTATTTTAGATTCTGAGTGGAACGATGAATGTATTGATTTTACAATGATGTGTGTTTTTTTTTATTTTTGTGTCTGTCATCAATTTTTAGGACAGTAAAAGTGCTTGGATTTTCTTCAACAGTAACTTTTCTGATAGGAAAGTGAATCAAGTTGGCACTTTGGGGGGTCAAAAGGAAAAATCAAGTTGATACTCTGGGAGGTCTAAAGTAAAATTTTCCAGTAGTTTTCAAAAGCGACGTGAAAAACAAAAGACAAAATAAGGATTAACGGGAATTTTTACGCAAAATCTGTTTTTGAGAAAATCGATTTTGGTTTTTTGGTGTAACTCTAAAACAAATGACCGTAGGGACATGACATTTTGACTGAATGATTATAATTGCATTTCCTATACACCATAACATTTTCCAAATATTTTAACTTATTTTGAGCTGTTTATTGTCAATTTCCATTTTTTTTTGTTTTTTTTCCAATAAATATCAATAAAATTTTATCTGTTGAGTAAAAAAGATTGAAAATTTAATAGAAAGCTCCTAGGTTATTGTTTCAAAGGCAGATGAAAAAAATTAAAAATCCTTAGTCACAGTTTTTATTTATAAGCATTTAAAGTTCAAATATTGACAAAATACGGAAATATCACGAAAATTAACAATTTATATTGAGTTGAGAATACATGAAAATTTTTCTTTTTAAATCTAAGATTATAAAATGTAATACAAGATTATCCATAAGTTTGTCTACCTTTATCAAAAAAGAAAAGTCTACAAAAAAGTCAAATTACATTATTTTTTATAAGCTTTTGAAATTCATATTTTTACAACATTTGATATTCACTCGATTTCTCATGTAACGATTTAGCTATTTTGTTGTTATTCAAAAACGAATAACTGTAGATACATGAAAATTTTACTGAATGTTTATATTTTCATTTTCTATACACCATAAAATGTTGAAAATATTTTGACTCTTTTTGAGCTGTTTACGGACATTGTTAGTTTTCAATTTTTTTAGTTTTTTTTTATTTGTTGGGTAAAAAAGCGTAAACATTTAATGCAAGGCTCCACGTAAATAGGTTATAAATAAATTACATTATATAAAACGTTATATATAATGTTACAATAGCAGTTGAAAAATATTAAAAATATATAGGCACAATTTTTTTTTAATGAGCATTTAAAGTTCAAATTTTGACAAAATTTATCAAATTTATTGAAAATTTACAAATTATTCAGTACCTAGTTAAAAATTTATAAAATCTTCAACTTTTATAGCTGTGGTATCACCCGTATTAGACAATACGCGGTAAACCAACTATACGCCTTAGCCTCGTATTCTCTAGTTAATGACACTCTCTAAAGTTAATTAGAATGGCGCTGTTAACTCGTTGAGGTACGATGGTATGCGCTTGTCAATTCTTAGTTCATTCCTATCTAGTTGAAATGACTCAAAGATTACATATACCTTGGCACTATTCAGTTTAATAAAACCTCATTGACACATACTATGTTTAACCCGGCGCTGTTCCTATAAAAGTTAAGAACGTAAGAATGACTAAAATAATGTTTAACTCGAGTTTTCAGGTCGGAAACACTTTTATTGTATTAAAACAAACATAAATAAAACACTTAGCAAATTCAGATCGCCTAGCCCGTACTACGATCGGCGTTTCACACGCACGTCGTATCTACGTCCTCGCCGAATCATTCAGCGACAACAGGGGGCAGTGCTGGCGCGTTCGGCGGTGTTATATAGAAAATATTATCGTCGCCTCAGCACATATTGCTTCGCTGGCCTGAACTATGTCAAATAATTTACAATTTGAAAAATTCCAACCTATATTACATTTATATTAAATAATATTATTTTGACGACTGTCTACAATATACGAAAACACTCAATGATTTGTGTTCGAGTATCGAGTGTACTACTGTAATGAGTCTATTGTCTGTGCGTGGCGTTTATATAAGGAAGAGTATTACGTAACGTCAGAATTGATTGTTCGCGTTTTTTATGTGAATTGCGCGTATTCATGTTGTGTTTTTTTCGAATATTGTCATTGGGTTTTTGGCAATATTGATACGATAAGGGTGTTTCGTGCTATCTTATTATTCTTTTTATGCATAGTTTTAGCAGTGATCACAGGTGGTTCGACCGAATGTCGTATATTGAGCATGTGCGTACATTTATGTCGTATTTTGCACATTGTCATTGGCTTTTTGGCACTATTTGTACGAATACGGTGTTTTGTTATGTCATATGTTCGCGAATGTATGTCACCGTCCCTTTGTACAGTATTTTAGGATTAATATTTTAAGTGATTGTTACATTGTGCGTATGTGCGGAGGATTTGTTTCTGTCGTGTAAGTTATACTTGCTTAGTATAATATAGTGATGAATGAAATATTTGATATTACGACTTTGTAAGTTAGTATAGTATTTATATAGGTTCATGTATGTAAGTGCTGTAGTGAATATTTGTTGAGGTGTTGTTTTGATTTGCGCCCATGATATATTTTTGCTATTTTTATTCTCCCCTCGTGTAATTTCAGCAGTGGTATTCTGTTGCTTAGGTGCTTGAGTAAATGCCATATGTTATTCATATGTCAATGTTGGTTTTTGTAATATTTGTATGAAAGGGGTTCTTAGTTTGGTCATGTTTTTATGTGTCATTTTACCTTTGTATGACATTTTAGCACTAATATTTTGTTGCTATGAGTAATAGTTACTTACAGTGGGGGGGGGGGAGTGTCATATGGTAAATACTCCCCCACCCTTGAGCTTATTATTAAAAAATGTATTACATTGTTACTTGTGAGAAATACTAGTTATATTAAACGTTACGTATCATTATAACGGTAATAACGTACCCACTACCCAAAAGAATTATGATAATCTGACAATCGGGGCTTCAATGGCATGACGATTTATTTCACAATAACCACACTCGTTAAGGCCACAGCAAGTACACTAATAAATAATAATAACTTTATCTTATCTTTTTGTATGTAGCTATAGGTACGGTATAATAGTTACGATATACGATATAATTTATACGATCGATGTAACCGTGCATATGGTTATCAACTTATCGCAGGTAAGTATGTAATTTTTTTTAACTCTATCCTGGTTTATAAAATCATACTTTTTAAATAGGTATTCAAAAGTAGGAGCGTGTGTTTTTATTTCATTTTTGGCTTGGTTACGGTTGTTGATATGCATTGGGCGTAAGTAAAAAAAACTAATTTCAGATCTCGGGATAAAGAACTTTGGAAATTTTTTGTAGAATTTTTATGAATTCTCAACTCAAAATTATTTGCTATTTTTCGTGGTTTTTCCGTATTTTGTCAAAATTTGAACTTTAAATGCTTATAATTAAAAACTGTGACTAAGGATCAAGTCACAACTGTTTTAAAATATACACTTTATAATATGGCAGTAGAGTACAACTATATATAAATATATAATACATTCAATATATATTATACGTGTATAATAATTAGTGTTTGAAAATTTCATGAAATTTAAAAAAATTAAATATTTCAGTATTTTAACATATTTTATTTTATTTTTAAATAATTTTTATATTTACACATAATTTTCATAAATCACCTTCATAAATAATGTATGGTACCTACATGTATAACTAACCTTTGGTATTATACATTTAAAATGGAATTCAAAATGTTTAAATGATACAAGTAGGGATACAATAATATTGTACATGTATATTGTATAACATTGTGTTAAAAAAAATTTCAATGTTTAACGTTTTTGTGAAATATTTCACCATATAGTGAAATATTTCATACTTTAAACACTAATAATAATGAGTCTTTCTTGTACCTATGCATAAATGCACTTTTTTCTATGAATGTCAATAAAATTTTATTTGTCCCGTAAAAAAGCTTGAAAATTTAATACAAGGCTCTTAATATATTGTTATAAATACATTTGAAAAATTTAAAAATACATAGGCACAATTTTTTTCATAAGAATTTAAAGTCATATTTTGACAAAATTTATCAAATTTAAAATTTAATCATTATTTTGTAATTACAACTTTCAAAAATGTTAAACTTTTATAGTTAAGGATTGAAAGTTTAAAACAAGGCTCAGCATAAACAGGTTATATATAAATTACTTTATTCACAATAATATCATCATCAAATATACTTGGTAATATCATAGGCTGACTATACGTTTTCGCTCAGAATCGTTTTTCTTATACAAGATATTATATCATTAAATGCTTAAATGCTTTTACGTTCAAACTAACTTTATTTCTACTGGCGTAAAAAAATGTTTTGCAAATTTTTCAATCAGTGTTGCCAGCTGTTGCAATTAATTTGTAAAAAGATGGTACTAGTTTGCATGGAGACGTTACGACAAAGTCGAGGTGCAACGTGAATTTGACACCCCGAACTATGTTTCTTTGTGTAGGTTCTAAAACTATGTTGCAAATTTTTTTTCAGTGTTGCGCAATTTTATTAATTTGCAAAAATATGGTACTAGTTTGGTGACGAATACAAATATACAATACAATACGTGTCATAACCACGGTCCTCGCTGTATACCACCTTTTGCAAAAATATGTCGACTGTGTGTGTCATGTTGTGTCACTATATTAATGTACTGAGTGTGATTATTTTTCAGTACCAAATCTATTCAATATACCTATGTGGTGTTTATAAATTAATTATATTGATATGCATAGACATATTTTATTATACTAGGTATAATATTTGATATTATGTAACAATTAACAGACTATAGGCTAGTCCAAATGTTTGCTCTCTCTCTCTCTCTAATGTAAAACTGACTACTATACCTATGAATTATTTATATAATATTTTTTAGATTATTTTGAATTCTAATGGAAAGGAATTAATGTTCATAAATGACATAAATATTTATTTATTTATTTAATTGTTACTGACATTTTTAAATGTGATCATGTGGAACGCTACCTATATCAACATTGAATAGTAAACTATCTCCTCGGGCTTTGGTTAGTACTTATAATATGGTGTTTGTGTTGAATTCTATATACATTTAAGCCTTTGATAAAATAATAATTTGTAAGTGGCGCTGGGTAAAGAAAAAAAGATGGTTATTAATTATTATTATTGTGGATGTAATTTTCTGATTGGCTGTTTTTTTATTAGAGTAAATTTTGTATAGCGGCCACAAAAAAAAAAATAATAATAATATTATATTTAGATTAACAAGACGTGTACTATATAAAATAATAATAAAAGCTAATCATCATCGATACCGAATTTTAGCATAGAAATAAACATCATGGATTAAAGTAAATATTCTATTAATTTTGTAATAAAAAAAACCTTCACTTTTAGAGAACCTTACAATTATTATTAATTTTTTATGCCCAATTGATAGTTACTGAAAAATATGCTAATACTATTATTATAGGCGTCCGTATAAGTGTTTGGTAAAGGTTAAATGTTTCGTTACCGTAAGACGATTACCAATTATAATATATTATATCTATTAAAAAATCTATCTGTGGTACAACTCTAAAAATGTGTTACCATGACAGTCATAAATACTATTTGGACCAGGGTCTTATGCTTTTACAGCTTTAATATACAAATACAGAATAGATTGAATTATCATTACCTATTGATTTATAAAATATTCCATTCTTTTCATTCTTACATCCGAGGCTAATGACCTAACCATTATAATATAATATTACCTATGAATACAAAACGTTCGCGTCGTGAAAATAATAATATATATATATGTGATCAGTACCTAAGTGGAATAACAACATGGTCTTATATTATACATATTATCTAAACTTTTAAACCAAACTATTCTCAGATCAAAAAAAGCAACTATAGTACTATAGTACTATAGCAACTATAGGACATCATAATAAATAAAAATAATTATATAATAATATAAATAATAATAATATGAAACGATATACGTTTTGTACTGACTACTATAATACTGTATACAACCAGTGTTGTACATTGAATAGATAAGAATATACACGCGAAAAATATATTCACTAACTTAACATAAATTAAATTGAACATAATACGGTATAATTTAGAATATTTATTTTATGATAAAACTATTATTATCGTTTACAATCAAATCATATCATTAATATACATTTATTGATTCTCCTATAAATTACAATCTCTTGTTGTAGCATATTGGCAACCGGTCTTTTTCCAAAATTCTAATCTTTCTTTTATAAGTAACATAGCAGTTACTGATCCACCTAACCTCGGAGGTAAAAGTGCCAAACCTAAACCCGGTATCAATGACACGAGAGAGAACCCATGACTAGTTGACCTGATGATCGTGGATGCTGTTACGATTTCTTCCAAGATTGCTGAACACTGTCCGTATTCTATATGATCCTTATTCAATGAACTGCCCATTTCTTCAAATACATCTTTCAAATGCAAAGCAAACTGGCCAGATATCATCACTTGCGCCAACGTTAACGCCGAACCGGTTACAGGTATTGCGCTCAGTGTTGTCATTACCGTGTAAATAGATTCCTGTGTCATTAACGCCGTTTGTAAATCTTCGATTTGTTTATCGTTTCCACAAAACGTGGAAACATTGGGTGAACATAATGCAATAGCTAACGACATGTAAAAAACCACAGAATATATTGCTTTCATTTTTATTGGAAGGTAGGTACAGCACAAGTTGTGGTAATATCCCAAGAGGTACGCCTGATATTCGTACGATTCGCAATGTGTCGAGTGAGCGTCTGTAAACATACAATACATACATGTTATATATTATGTATACCAAGGTAATCTATCAAAAAGTCCATTTTGAAAATAGTTAGACAAAAAGTCCAAAAATACAAAATATTCTATCAAATTTAATATTTATTTAAAACATGTAATTAATTTTATTAATATTACCTACATTATATTTGAATTTGATTATTATGATGTATATATTATTCATGATTTGTTGGATGGCTGTGCTGAATACATTAAGAGTTTTAGTTTAAAAAGCCACTTAAAAGAAGTAAAACTTTTTCCCTTGAAATAATTAAACGACAGAATATCTGCTTTCGATAATGGACCAGAACACAACAAACAATGCATGAGATCTATGAATCATATAAATGTAGGGAAAATTAAATAATCGGCACCTGAAATGTTATATTTCATCAGGTATTTTGGGTTTATTTATCGGTGGTTTTGTGCACAATAGGTGAGCCAATTCGGGACCTTTATTTATCAGAGTCTTAGATACTAGACTACGTTTAAGTTGTCAGTCCTAAGTCTGAATGAACCATTAGTTTGTGTTAATGGGGCTGAAATTAAAAGGACTCGTTATAAAGTCATACATTATACATATCATACATATTATTATAAATAGAGATGTAGACGATGAAAACCATACAGTTTATAATAATAAAAGTGTATTATTTAAGTGCAATATGTTGTTCCTACAATAATATAAGAGTAAGTTCAAAAATATAGAAGAACAAATCTTTCTTTTAAATATGTTAAATTAAAAAAATAGCTAATTCAAACATCCAATCACTTTACAATAATGATTATAGTTTAATAAAAAATACGTTTTCTTAAACAATGATGTATGCGAAAAATTCTTCTATTGTCAACTCATTATTGCCGATTATTTATATATTATTTATATATCAATTATTGTATATATATTATATTATGTTAAATTATTATTTTTATTATTTATATTATCTTATCCTTATACCTAACAAAAATATAATACAACTATAGTTGGGTAAGCAGATACCTATATGGCTATATATCAATCTGATGTTTACTTTATTATTATTTTTGTAGTGATCAAGGTTTGTACTGACTACTTTAGAAATCGAGCGGAGTCATTCTGTTCAGACATTTTAAGTAAAAATGTGGACAAAATTACATATTAAAACCAAGAGTAATGATTTTAAATCTTTTGTTGTAATGTAAAAATGTTATTTGTAGGTATAAGATATTTTAGAGTATATTATTATATTTTATACGCAAAATGACATTTTAAAATGTATTTTTTTTGGAAAAAATCAATTTAACCCACTGTTATACCAATGACTAATAGTAAAATAAGTTACCTACTTAAATAACAATCATACTAACAAAAATATTTAGTAATATTATAGGCCGACATACCGGCTTTTCTCAGAATCATTTTTTGTACACAATGGTTTACATCATTGAAATCAAATTTAACACAATCCAATATAGTGACCTACTTGTAACCTACTGTACATCAGAGCGACACCGACTTACCCGATTTTTTTTTTATCAATTGTTTTATAATATTCGCAAAAGCCAAAAGATTTATATTTTTTAACGTTGATTTTGATGTTTTTTGAAACTTTTAATTTATTGTTCTGATTAAGTATATAATGTATTTATTACAATTATTTGCAGTAAGTAATAAGTTAATACAATATTTAACAAAATAATAATTTTTTTGACTAATGGTCCATAACTATGCTAAATTTAAATTAACAATTAATTATCTAAATATTATATTAAATAAATATTAATTCTATATTAAACACCTATTATATTATGATGTTTAACCTACCTATTACCTATATAATTATATAATATGATCTGTACTAATATATACAGCTGTAGAGTTTGTGTGTTTGAACGTGCTAATCTATAGAACTACTGGTGTGAATTGAAAATTTTTTTTTTGTTGGATAGTCCTTCATCGAGGAGGGCTATAGGCTATATAACATTACACTACCACCAATCAATAGAAGTGCTCAAAAAGGGATTTTGAGATTTACGATGGACATATTTGTTTATAAATGGTTGCTATTGGTTAAAGGAGAAATAATTAATAGAAAAAGTATTTATTTATTATTGGTTGCGATTGGTTAATCGGGCAGATCAGGTACCAGCATGCATCAAATCGAATTTTTGGTCATTTCCCACCAGGGTGGCTAAGTTGCACTTATTGCAGTGGGTTACACCAAAAAGGAGTTGAACAATCACGATTTTTTGTCATTTTTTATGGGCCACGAAGTGCGCAGGATCAGCTATATTATATATAAATAAATGTTTGGGTGCAGATCTTTGGGAAGAAGATAAGCTAATTTTTTTTAAAAAGGTTAAATTTGGGTTTTTTTATTCATCAGATTTTAGTACGGTTAGGTTAGGTTAGAATTATGTATTAATTGATTATATTAATCCACCGTATTAAATCAAAATAAACTTGGTATAACTTTGATACTTTAGAGTTAAATCATACACTTACGTTCAAACAGCACTGGGTCCGCGATCTACCACAAGTAGATTGCAGCTTACCTGATAAATGATAATATACTGCTGCACGGGAATCAGAATTTTTATTCCAGAACAGAAAAGTTAAGATACATTTTGAACACCATACACCAAATATTAAATAACGAATTGAACAAAGTTAGAGTCATATATATAGAATTGGTACATTTAACGGGCAACGAAGTGCACAGTATCAGCTAGTTATAAATAAAAATAATGAAAATAAAAACGTGTCAGGACTTTGTGTCCGACAATCAAAAATATGAAACATTTCTTTCTGTCCAACATTTTTCAAAATTGATTTTTTGTCCCTTGCGAAAATTTGTATAACAATGTAGGAGCGATATGAGTACATAATACATTTTATAAAAATAGCTTATATATGTTTTGTGTGATGGTGAATAGGTGATGAAGAGTAGGGGAAATGCGCAGGAAGGTGGCAGATTATAAAGGAGGTAACTAGTTAAGATGGCGCGCTTCTCGTAACTTTTATCCTACTACTGAATATACCTCGTGTTGTATTGAGCAAGACGTGTAGATTCTCGTTGGAATGTGTACGTCTCCGATTGATATGAGTCGACGCACGTTATTAACACTTAATGATTATACAACAATTACCTATTGTCAGAATACACGCAATAGTAATTTAACTTTTTGAAGAAAGATTAATTTCGTGTCAAAAGAACGACTGGTCGGTGTTGTGTGGTTTCGCTGCGGGCGCCGTCGACGTGTGGTCATCTGTGTTCAGCTGTCGTGTTCTGCTGAGTGTACTACTGTAATGAGTCTATTGTCTGTGCGTGGCGTTTATATAAGGAAGCGATTGTCTTATCCCCCCCCACTCAATTGTTATAACGTAACGTCAGAATTGATTGTTTGCGTTTTTTATGCGAATCGCGCGCATTCATGTTGTGTTTTCGAATATTGTCATTGGGTTTTTAGCAATATTGATACGATAAGGGTGTTTCGCACGTTGGGTGCTATTTTATCATTCTTTTTGTTCATAGTTTTAGCAGTGATCTCAGGTTTTTCGACCGAATGTCGTATATTGAGCATGTGCGTACATTTTATGTCGTATTTTGCACATTGTCATTGGCTTTTTGGCACTATTTGTACGAATACGGTGTTTTGTTATGTCATAATATGTTCGCGAGTGTTTTCACCGTCCCTTTGTACAATATTTTAGGATTAATATTTTATAAGTGATTGTTACATTGTGCGTATGCGCGGAGGATGTGTTTCTGTCGTGTAAGTTAAACTTGCTTAGTATAGTGATAAATGAAATATTTGGTATTACGACTTTGTAGGTTAGTATAGTATTTATATAGGTTCATGTATGTAAGGGCTGTAATGAATTTTTGTTGAGGTGTTGTTCTGATTTGCGTTACGATATATTTTTGCTATTTTTATTCTCACCTCATGTAATTTCAGCATTGGTTTTCTGTTGCTTAGGTGCTTGAGTAAATATCTAGATGATTATTTGTTCATCTTTTATCTTATCTAGATAAATAGTTACAAGGTATCTAAACGTTCATCTTAGATAATTTTTTTACTAATCTAAATAAATTCATGCACATACATGTTTTATTGATAAAAATCACGAAATTGTACAAACGCATTTTAAATATTTATACAGATTCTTAAACCGAGTTTATGGTTTATAAACAATCTAATTAATATTTATATCATTATTATTGTTATGTTCCTAGTGCCCAACTAAAATATACCTAAATTTAAAACCCATTTTAAATAAAAATTGTATCTTTTTTTATCTAGATAAAAAAATATTTATCTTTATCTTTATCTTAATAAGTATCAGTTAAGTCATTTATATGCATCTAGTTACATTTGATTTGCATTATCTTTATTTTTATCGAGATAAAAAAATACTTATCTTATCCGAACACTGCGCGTAAGAGTATTTCCTGTAAAACGTTTTTTTTTGAGCAAAATATCTATTTTTTACAATTGCGTACATTATCGGAAGCCGTTTTTGACTTGTGGGTGGACGCGAGGGACGGAGTCATCAACTTATTTTTAAAAAAATTAGCGTAACCCTACTACTATTTATAAGGGGGACGCATGGGACTCTTCATAATTCTGAATATTTATCAAAATGCGCGAGATACCAATTACAATCATGATTTGTCTTATGGATTAGTTAATATTAACCAATTATTACTAAACAGTATTAATTTATTTATTTTATTATCCTGTTTAGTTTATTATTATTGATGACTATAATAAATATATTAGCTACATAGACCTTAATGTCTTATAGTAACTTTTATTTTTTTTTATTGAATATTTAGATATAAATATTTTTGTATGATTTAAAGAGGGGAAATAGGGGATGTGGGGGCACTGCTCAATACCGTTTAACAAGAGGTGGGGGACGCTCTTTTTTTAAAAGTTAACAAAGTCCCCCAATTTAATTTTTCCAAGTCGAGCACTGCTCGTAAATATAGGATTGGTAAGGTTAAGTTACGTACATTCTTATAGTTGTATAGCTAGGACAATATAATATACAATAAGAAACAACAGTGTGAATAGGGTGTTGACCAGTTGCCCCCCACAGCTGTTATCGCGGGATTTTAAAAATATACCAGTTGCCCTCGACCAAATGTACCAGTTGCCCTCAATGAAATGAACCAGTTGCCCTCACTTGTTAATATACACACGATTACAATATATAGCCTGTAAAAAAGGGGAGGTAAATATACAAATAATAAATAAAATTATTTATAAAAATTTTGTAAAATAGTATAAAATGAAAGAAAAAAATGCATACGAATGGAATTATGTATACCTACTTAATATTTTATTTTGTAATAATTACTTATAAAATAAGATGAATACAATAGCCAATAAAATAATAAATATTATAATTATGTGGCAATCAATGTGGTTATTTGTTAATAAAAAAATAGTATAAAATGATAGAAAATGCTTAGAATAATTACCAACAAAATAATATGAAGAAGTCAATGAAATAATAATTATTATAATTAATTGAAAACCAAAAAAATGTGTTTGTGTTCGATAACCGATTTGACGTACACGACTTTAATGTACATCGCCATTTCACACCCACTTGTGTAATGCGATCTTTATAAAAAGTATAATTATTTAAAACTAACAAAACCTTGCCCTTTTCACTATACACTTGCGTAATACTTTCCATCGTGTTAACAACGTCAGTGCTTTTCGTCTACTAAAATGTACCTATCAAAGACGTAGGTATACATCGTATCATATAATAATTTCTAACAACCATAAAAATACTAATAAATATAGGTTTAATAAATGATAATAACTACCGTATTCCGATAAACCCTAATAATATTATTGTCGTTACTCGTTACCCACGCGATTAATCGGCTATCCACTTAGACGCGTCTAAATTTACGTGTTTTGGTAAAATCCTCGCTTTGCACCAAGTAGTAGGCTATTATAATTAATAAAATTTTCATTTTATCCATATTATTTGAATAATAAATTATATTTATTATTTATTACAAAATACAATATCATATATAATTGCAAATATCAAAATTTGATTCTATAATTTTACTAATTTTTCTATTTTACATTATTTTTATAAATAATTTTATTTATATTTGTATATTTACCTCCCCTATTGTACGGGCTATATACATATACGCAAACATAAGTACATGGGTGTGGCAAGCAATATATGACGATCTGGCTACAGCTTTAAATTCAACTGTAGCAAAATACATGATATACATGTATAGCCAATATGCCGTATTTAATGCATTTTTCATTCCTGTTTTGAACATTAATGGTTGCTTTTTTTCGGTCGTAGTAGTGGCCAAGTTCGGTCATGAGACAGAATTCAGGTCTTGTACATGGTATGCTTGTCGACTCGTATCATTCGTATGAATGTTGACTTTCCTGGGAAGATACAAAGACACATTTTCTACCTAGTTTAATTGTTTACACTATGCTTTTGCAATGACCACCGCATGTTATACTTATAATATACTAATTGCGTTATAAGTTATATCATAAAATATACTTTTTTTTTAATATGAAAAAGAATTCTCATTGGCCCAATCGCCATCTGCTGCGTTTCAAAGTGTCCCCATACCTCCATAGCGTGATCATAATGTGTATCCTTACGCCCTTCTCCGTAAGCATGCTATACAAATCTTCTTACAATTATTATTAATTTTTTATGCCCAATTGATAGTTAATGAAAAATATGCTAATACTATTATTATAGCCGTCCATATAAGTGTTTGGTAAAGGTTAAATGTTTCGTTACCGTAAGACGATTACCAACTATAATATATTATATGGAAAATGTTTTATATTTTATTTAAAATATTATAATTATGCTACTAAATGAAGAAATTATCAATAGGTATATTATGCACTTATACGCTCGATAATAACGAAAAATCGCGAAAAAAATATAGCAAGTTATAAACATCTAAGCTCTAATTATTATTATTATTATTATAGCATAAGAACAGGACCAGACTGCGCTCCGCGAAATAGAGTTTTACCGTCATATTATATTATTATAACACTTATATATTTATAATTATACGAGTTAGGCACAACAGGCGTACAGCTCAAATAGCTGCCTATAATATACAAATGTATTCTGTTGAACCAGAAGGACAATTAATATCATCACTTTTATTATTATCGCTGTATTCCACGAGTGAATAAAAATATAATAAAAACTAATGGGTAATAATAATAATAATATACATTAGATAACGACTAATGAGTATTATACAAACGTGTAAAGGAAATAGTCATATTATTATTTTGTTAATGACGAGGTTACCCTAATAACAATGTATGTTTATAATATATTAATATATTTAATGATTAAAAAATGCTATTTCGATTAACTGCATCGGCAAAAAAAAACTAGGTTAGTATGCTTGGTGAATTACCGTGTACCTATATAGAAGGGATGGGCACTTCGATGCTACTAAAGGGCCAATTCTGAATGTGCGAAAATCTAGCAGGCCAGAGAACATTGGACGCAAAAAAAAAAACCTAATGTTAACAATACCTCTATAAATAATATAATATTATTTACATTTAATAGTTCAACACTAGATAAGAATTTATATCTACGTTTTGCGATAAACATTATATCGATTTTAATAATTTTATAAATATAATAAAATAAAATACAGAAAAATCTTAACATTTTACATTTTTATATACTAAATTCAAATGTAGCACGGGACAGTGAAAAATGGTACGCGGGCCGCCACTTGCCCATCCCTGCTATATGGCATAATATTTTATACGTGCGCGCAGATTTAAAACGCAGTTAACTTGCGCCTATTTTAAATTTTTCGATTTTAAATAACATGTTGAAAATCGTTTTTGTTTCCTGTCCGAATTTCGACTTGGGTACAACAGTTTTTTCAAAAATATATCCACTAAAGTTTATACATCCACTGTAGAAACTACATAATATGTAACAATATATTATACTGTAAAAAATTGATTTAAAACGCAATTAACTTACACGTGTTTTTAATTTTTGATATTAAAAAATAATATGTTTGAAATCGTTTTTGTTTTCTGGCTTCAATCAGTAAACATGACAACGTATATTATCATATTATATGATCAAGCCTTATATCATTTTTTTCCAAATAGTCATCATTTGTAATTCTGAATTACTGTCGCTAGTCGTTCCCTAAATTCAGCTCCGGACTTTTGGGGCCCCGGCCAGATGCGTCGGAAAGGACGCATTCTCGCAATTGGATTTCCAGGGGATCACGTCTCTGCAACCGCCGCTCCTCCCGGAAAATCACGTGAACATGGCCACGTACGCGAAGTGGCAGCTACCGAATTTCAGTGCAGAAAGCGTAGCAGCCGCTCGCTTCGGTTTTCCGCCACCGCCGCCGGACCTGTACGTGGGTCCGGCCATGTACGTAACGTGGCAGCCACAGCTCCCGAGCTTGGAAAGTGCCGTGGCTGTGGGCTTTAGATTTCCACCGCCGACGCCAACGGATTATTACGTGGGCCCGGCCTGGTTTAACGTGAACGGCCCGCCGCCTCTTCCATGTCTTTACATACTGCCCAAACCGCTGCGTCGAACTGGTTCCGGTGCACCGGGAGTGACAACGAATCGTAATGCTTACTTACTTAATAACTTCCACTGAAAAACAGCTTTTCCAACAGGAGTAGTAGTGGAGGTAGGCATGCTGAGAGTTGTTAGTATAGACAAAAATGAATGTTTGTGTGTAGGTAAGACCTCTGGGAAGAAGATAGGCTAATTTAAAAAGTGTCAAATTTGTTTTTTTTTTATTCACCGGATTTTAGTATGGTTGCGTTAGGCTTTTGTATTAATTGATTATATTAATCCTCCGAATTAAGTAAAAATGAAAAACTTGGTAAAATTTTTATACTTTAGAGTTAAATCATTCACTTACGTACAAACTGCACGGGGTCCGCGATCTATATCTCTATCTATATCTATCTATATATCCACCTACCTGATAAAATACTATCGCGAAATAATGCCCCATGTTGTTGAAATTTATTAAGCAGTTAAATAAAAAAAAAACCTTAGAAAGAATAATTTATATGGTTAAAATGCAACAGAAATCAATAACTCAAACCTTAACTAAAAAAAAAAAATTTACATTGAAAATAATATGTATAGATTAATTAATCTTAAGGTTGCTTACAATAGAAAACTGCCCCATGTTTGCCCTTTGAAGGTAATCCATATTATAAATTATTATAATCCTGCATGCATTTCTGTAAATTACGTTTTACCTTATTAGTTCAACTTGGGCCACTATTATTCAACCATGGTCCAAATTATAACTAGAATAAATTTAAGTTCATTCCTTTTAATAAAAATACAAACGGTGTTTTTTTCATTCATCTTAGCTATTTTATTGAAATTTGGTATTGTATAAAAAATTTATAAGTAAAAAAAAAATATTATATACTATAAATTATGTTTCAGAAAATAAACAAGTGGTTGCAATTTTTTTAATAAATTGTATTTTAGTTTTTTTATTTAAATTTCATATTGTATAATAAATCTATAAGTAAAAAAAAATATTTATACTAAACATTCATGAGCTTATAATTCCATACCTCTATTTTATGTTCCTACAAATATAAAGTAAATAAAATGAATTTTATTTGAAAATTCTGAAAACCTATTTGTAAATATCTGCAAATTATTTGCAAAATAATAGTATTTTCTTGAAACTACTAGCAACATATAGGGAGAGCTTTGTGAAATGGTCCCTTCAGCATCATATTTTTTTATACTGGACAGGGAATTTATTTGCAAATTGGTTTTCAGAATTTGCAAATATTAGCGAATTTTATTTGCCTAAAGATGGCACTAGTTTGGAGACGATACGACAAAGTCGGGGTGCAGCGTGAACTATTTTTCATTGTAGGGGTTGTAAAACCATGTTGCAAATTGTTGCAATTCATTTTCAAAAATATGGTATAAGTTCACGCTCGTGGAATAAAAGTAGAGCAGTTGATGAATAATATATAATAGAACACCTCGCACTCCACTGCCCCGTGTAGGATAAATAACGACACATCCTAAGCTTCCCCCACAACCACGGAGGAAGCGCTCAGTGAAGTCAACACAAATGAAATTTTGAATTTCTTTAACTTCACCGATCTTATAAACCGATTGTAAAAAAAAAACGATTAAAAAAAAAATATTATATAATATACCTCTTAAATCTCATAAATAATGTAAAACAATTTGTAAAATAGATGAGATTGTTAACTTTTAAGCTAATAACCTTTGCAATCAAAGACCTTTAATCACGATAAGAAAAAGATAATTACACAAAATAAGTTAACGACTTTGACTTCACGAAGTCGTTACAGTCACAAGTGTTTTAAAATAATTACAAAATAATATGGCAGTTTAGTACAACCGTATGTAATACATAAAATATAATAATAGATAAAAATGAATGTGTGTGTGTAAATTAGACCTCTGGGAAGATGAAAGGCTAATTTAAAAAATGTTAAATATATTTTTTTTTTATTCATCGGATTTTACTACGGATGCGTTAGGCTTTTGTATTAATTGATTATATTAATCCTCCGTAGGTGGAATTAAGTAAAAATGACAAACTTGGTACAATTTTGATATTTTAGAGTGAAATCATACACTTACGTACAAACAACACGTGGTCCACGATCTACTGCAGGTAGATTGCCTCCCTGATAATATACTGCAGCGAATCAGAATTTTTATTCCGGGAAACAGAAAAGTTAAGATAAATTTTGAACACCATACACCATACACCGAATATTAAATAACGAATTGAACAAAGTTTGAGTCATATAGAATTGGTACATTTAACGGGCAACGAAGTGCCAGCGGGATCAGTTAGTATAATATAAATTATACATGAATAATAATGAGTCTTTTTTGTACCTATGCATAAGTGCAACAAAGACGCAAATTATTAAGCACGTCATCGCCTACACGTCTAGTCTGAAGATAATTTCCAGATTGAATAAATGAAGAATAATCTTGAAAGTGTAGACGTAGGCATGGCTGGAATCGAATAATAATGGGTTATTGTTAATAAATCTACCCGGAATGCCAGAATAAAGTCGTTGGATGATAATTTATTACAATACCTGCACGGCTGTACCTATACATACAAAAAAAACCAGGTGATTAACAAAAAAAAAAGAAAAACCCAGAACAATCGATAAATTGTGTAAATCTAACAGGTTTATAAGTATTTGATATAATAACAACGATTAAAGACAAAAAACCCAAAAACCTATGGCGTCACTGTAATATTAACAAAGAACCAAATCGTGAGCATTATACCTATATAATAGACTATTCATATTCACTAATGACCAATGGCCACGTTATCGAGGAAAATATACTT
Organism: Metopolophium dirhodum; assembly: GCF_019925205.1. Taxonomy (NCBI): domain Eukaryota; kingdom Metazoa; phylum Arthropoda; class Insecta; order Hemiptera; family Aphididae; genus Metopolophium; species Metopolophium dirhodum. The sequence continues at coordinate 37,999,948 of NC_083560.1, forward strand.
AGCCGTATTATGATATAGTAATACTAGTAATCTGCAGTAAGTATAATATACCATTTTGAGTTCAAGAAGTTGATAAATTAGAGACAGTTTTAAAATAAATGCATTATTATATTATAATATAACTAGTCGTATAGTGCGACCATGCATTATACATATTATATACAAAGGTAGGTTCCTACATAAAAGGAAATGCGTTACCGCATGCATGTTTAGAGGTAATATCTGAGGATAATTTCCTAATGGAATAACAGAAGAATAATCTGCAGGAAAGTGTCGACGTAGGTGTTGCTGGAATTGAATAATGGAGGACTATTGTCTTAAAAGTGAACGAACTAATAAATCTACACGTAATGCCAGAATAAAAGCATGTGATGATAATTATTACTAAACCGTATCCGTCATACAGACAAATTCTGGTGTTTAACAAGAAAAAAATAACAAAACAACAATCGACAAATTTTGTAAACCTATAGGTATAATATGAGTAGTTTACATAATAACCACGATTACAGACAAAAAACACAAAAAACGATGGCGTCACCATGATACTAATAATTTATTAATAATGAATCAAAACGTGGGTAATAAACGATCCATATTTACCATATTATCGATAAAAAATACTTAATTGTATACCATATAGTAATATTAGCATTTATACCTACCTAGTAAGTATATAAATTATACAAAATAAGATTACCACTTTGAGTTCACGGAGTTTAAAGTATAAAGTCACGACTGTTTTATAGTGAATATATTACAATATTACATAGAAATATACGTCATACGGAAAATACGTTTTATGTGCACTAATGTAATTTTTTAACTCCTAAATGCTAACGAGAAGATTTAAAATTATATTATATGTGTCAATCATAAGACCCACATTGACTTACGGTTGTGAAGCTTGAACGACAACGGCGATAACGGTGAGTACTACAAGAAACGATGGCACTGGTAACTATTTTCATCAAAGGTCAAAGAATCCAATGACTAGGCCATATCATAAGATGAGAAGACAACGACCATCTAATGGTGGCTTTCGAATGGAAACTTCAAAAATATAATCAATGTTGGAAAGTCGGAAAAATTCACAACAAAATACTCTAAAAATAAACCCTAAATCACCCCTGTTGCGCTTATATTACAATAGGTATAGCAGTTATTATGTGAAATGTCAAGTTTAATATTAGTACCTATGGGTATCGCGAAGATGTTGTAGGCACCGTTAATATCCTTACCTATGAAGTTACTGAATGCGATGTCACAAAACAATGTTCTATGTTTTAAGTCTTATCAAATCACACCAACGACCTGAGTCGGGATCGAACCCTACACCCCCAACTTAAATTACCTATGCCTTACCTACAGGAACACGCTATCAAGATACCTCAATAGAAATAACATAGTGTATAACCCGTATAGGTATTAGGTAATAGTCGGGTGTTTGATACGTGGTATAAGTATTATAATGAAATATGAATGTATTACTAACAACAATACTGGTATAGGTATACTTATGATTTATAGACTTCTAGTTTATACATTGTTGAATAAAGTAGGTAGGTAGGTATAAAACTTATCTGCCACCTACTTACTAAGTACTAATTATTACCAAGCAACATGCAGTATGTAATTAATCCAATCAATTTTATTTGTTAGTTTGTTATGTAGTTAAAACAATTTGGTTATCACTTATCAAACTAAATGTATGCAAGTTCAAACAATCATACATAAATAAAACAAAACAATTATTAATTTAAATTTTTTAAAAAATTAAATTCTTTATTAATAATTATGTTTTATGAAAACTTTAAATTAGGTACAGAAATGATGAATTATTATTAGCATTAAGAAAACAGATTATTTATTATTTAGTATACCTTAGTAGGTATAACTTAAGAGCTAATATAAGAATAGTAAGTAAGGTAAATATAGATATAAGGCAGGTACTCATATCTTTTTTTATAATTCATGAAGTAGAGCAATAGGAATGGATTTGCTACCTGTTGGTATATATAAACATATATTTTTTAAACAGACCAAGTAAATATGATTATTATCGTTAATTTAAAATTATTTAATTAAGCAAGATGGAATGGGATCTTGATACATAATACAATAATTTAATGGAGTTACAATAAGATGTAATTACATTTATGTATTTTTATTTATATTAAATTTTGGGATGACTCGATGATTACACAACGAGCTCCCTAATAGGTTGTCGCTTTTTTATAGTTTTGATTTTTTGATTTTGTCTGGGATATCGCATTCGACAATTGCATTATATTATCTAGTTGATAGATCGATACGACTCCGCATACAATAACACCCATAGTAGTCGAATAGTAATTTATATTTGTTATTTCAAATTTAAATCGCATAGAAATCACTTTGTGACATCTCAGAGAATATAATTATAAACACTTTTTTTATAGCATTTATTTAAATTTACATATAAGTAGTTATGCGATGTGACATTTAAGACTTAAAAATACAGTATCTGAGTATCTACACTTTCCAGATTATTCTTCAGTTATTAATCATTATCTTCAGACTAGACGTGTATGCAATGACGCACTTACTTTGTGTTTTTGATGTACTTATACAGTGTCGGATCTAATAATATCAAATATTTCGCGGAATTTAGCCGTGATTTAAACTTTTGATGATGAACATTTGACTTACAAATGATTTACAAATTATTGACGAAATTTTGGGCCAACATTTTCATATTGTGCGGCTAACTTCACGGACATTCATTGGTCATTGGTCAATATGGATCGTTTATTATACCTATAGTTAATGCTCACGATTTGGTTTTTAGTTAATATTATAGATACGCCTTAAGGTTTACTGTTTTTTGTCTGTAATCGTTGTAATTATATCAAATACTTATAAACCTATTAGGTTAACACAATTTATCAATTGTTTTTGGGTTTTTCTTTTTTTTGTAAATCACCGGGTTTCTTTGGTATGTATAGGTACAGCCGTGCAGGTATAGTAATAAATTAACATCCAACGACTTTATTCTGGCATTCCGTGTAGATTTATTAACAATAACCCATTATTATTCGATTCCAGCCGTGCCTACGTCTACACTTTCAAGATTATTCTTCAGTTATTAATCAAGAAAATATCTTCAGACTAGACGTGTATGCAATGACTTACTTACTTTGTGTTTTTGTTGTACTTATAGAGTGTCGGATCTAAGTCTCGGGAGGCAGAGACGCAACTACCAATTGGAGGCCCCCTAAAAAATTAAAAATTGTTCGACAAAACACTTATCTATTTATTAAACAAAGTAAAAACACAAAATTTAAATACCATAATTTAATAGGTATATTATGAAATTATACATTCACTCACTGTTCTCATACCTATACTATACCACGCTTAAATATGATGTATTAATCATTGATGTATGCTTCTATGCTAGTATAATATAAATTAAGAATAATTATCATTTATATGATAATAGCTGTATATTCTCTATATTCTCCTAAAATGAAAGGACACAAATATGATAATCGGTTACAATTACCTGAATTGAATTCAAAATTATTCATCAATCCTTTATATTTTTTTTATTCATTGTTTTGGAAATTTTTCTCCACCTTTTAGATGCACCACTTTCAAAATGTCTGTTACAGTGGCGTTCTCAGTAATTTTCTATGGGTCAGGTTCTGAACATTTACTAGAATTCAATAGTGGGAGCTCTGCCCCACACCCCCCATAAACATAATCATAATATTTACAAATTTTGTGTTATTTTATATTTTACCATTTTAGTTGTCAGTACCTAGTGAGCTGTATTTGATATATCATATAAATATCAAAAGTAAAATAATGCAATCAAATAACTAAGCTTTTCAAAATTCATACTTAAATAATCGTTATAAAACCATAATAATTTACCAAAAATTTCAAAACACAATACAAACAAAACATACAAATGCATATAGATCCTAGCCCTAATGATCTCTATTCATTCTCTTTACGGTTATACACTACTAACTACTGTAACTGGTTAATTTATAGAATATTGTGCATCGCCAACAAGAATAAATCTTTGTATACTTATATTACTATTATTTGTATACTTGTTATACTTATAATATAAACTTATCTGTACATAGGACAGCGGCCTGTTATCACGGCCCGCGACGTATCTTTAATATATTTATTTAATTGACTCCATTTTGAATTTAATGTGTCCCTATTAGGTAAGTTGATAGTTAATATTTTTATTCGAAATTTCAGATAATAGATACGATACAATATTGTTATAAAGTAATATTAACAGTAACCCTTTTAACATTTCCGTCTATAATATAGTTATTTAATATTTTCTGTGAATATGCAATATAATAACTATTATTATAAATTATTATTTACTAATTAATATATTTAATATTTCTGATTTTTTTTTTATAAAATTAATTTTTACAAAATTGAATTTATTTTAGACCTGTGGCTTAGATAAAAAATTTACTAACGTTGCAATAAAATTAATTAACTCGTAAGTTACTGAATAATATAAGAAAAAAAGTAACTCGTTAATTAACTTGGTTAAAAGTAACTTAATTTTAACTTATTAACTTGTTAATGCCCAGCCTTGCTTTTTGGACTACAAATAAAATTGTATTGATTTTTATAGAAAAAAAAACTAAAAAAGGTGGGTAATTGGATGTCGCTCTGCTGTACAGTAGGTTACATGTGGGCCACTGTCAGAGACGTAGTTAGGAATTTTACGCCCCAGGTAAGAAAAAAACGCCCCCTCCCAATCTGTGTGTAAAAAACACATGATTCACTACACTCATAGTCGGAAAGGTATATTAGGTATACATAAACAAATTAATTTACATCGATGCAAATATTACATAATTATTATAGTAGGTATATTTATTATTAATTCTATAAAAAACCTCAATGTAGGATAATTGACAACATTTTAATAAAGAATATTATAGATATATGCTAAAATTAAAAATGTTTACGTCGTGCTTTTTCATTAGCAAAGGTATCAATGATATCATCATAATTTAACTGTTGTGTTAAACAAACAATTTAGCCTCTCATCTGTTGTTCTCGATCTCAAATATGACTTTACCCTTTTTAATACTGAAAAAGATCCCTCAGCAGAACAATTTGATATAGGGCATGAAAGTGTGTCACTGTAATGGTTGGTGTTAAATTTGAATTTAATAATATTATAATATCTCGTATAAGAAAAACGATTCTGAGCGAAAACGGCCAGTCAGCCTATGATATTACCAAGTATATTAATTGATGATGATATTATTGTGAATAAAGTAATTTATATATTATAACCTGTTTATGCTGAGCCTTGTTTTAAACTTTCAATCCTTAACTATAAGAGTTTAACATTTTTGAAAGTTGTAATTACAAAATAATTATTAAATTTTAAATTTGATAAATTTCGTCAAAATATGACTTTAAATTCTTATGAACAAAATTGTGCCTATGTATTTTTAAATTTTTCAAATGTATTTATAACAATATATTAAGAGCTTTGTATTACATTTTCAAACTTTTTTACAGACATTCATAGAAAAAAATGTATTTATGCATAGGTACAACAAAGACTCATTATTATTAGTGTTTAAAGTATGAAATATTTCACAAAAACGTTAAACATTGAAATTTTTTTTAATACAAATAAAAACACAATTTACTTATTTTTTTAACACAATGTTATACAATATACATGTATAATATTATTGTATACCTACTTGTATCATTTAAACATTTTGAATATCATTTTAAATATATAATACCAAAGGTTAGTTATACATGTATGTACCATACATTTATGAAGGTGATTTATGAAAACTATGTGTAATTCTCAAAGAAAAACCCATAAAGTTTAGGAAACGATGTAGGTATTTGAAACAGATTATGTAACTTAACCACAAGTAATTTTAATTTAGTGACAACATTATGAATAATCATGATTAAATAAGTATGTCTTTTTTAGTTTAAATTATATTATTTTAATGTATAGCTATCACAGCCGGCGTGTCCGTGAGATTCACAGCAGTATATTTATCATGTAGACAATTTACTTGCGTTAAGACCATAGACCCAAGTATCAAAGTTATACCAGATTTGTAGTTTTTACTTAATTAAACCTACGGTGGATTAATTAAATCCTAACCTAACCATATTTAAATCTGATGAATAAAAAAAAGTGGGTGTCGCTCTTCTGTACAGTAAGTTACAAGGGACTCCCGTGGTGAGTTAGATCCACAATTACACCTGGCCTATTGGTATTCACAAGTACCTACCTAAATAATACAGATGCTAGCATATTCTTATGTGAATACTTAAACCAATTTTCAATTATTTCATATTTGCACATTTTATTGAAGCGATTGGAGAAAGTCGGGAGCGAACTTAAAAGAAATATAATATGTATAATTTCTACGTTTTGGAATTCCAGTAATAAATACTTATAAAGAACCTTGTATTAAATTGTCAATCTTTTCATGTTGTATTAACAATTGTCAATTGTTGAAAAAAAAATTATTAGTTAGATTTCAATAGATGAGAAACCTCTTTACCATGCAATTTATCTAAATTACAGTCATACATTTATATGATTAAAATGAAATTCTGAATATAATTATAATTCTCTAAAAATGATATAACATATTATTCTCTTGACTCCTATTATGTGAAGCAATTGGATGGTAACAAATTATTCAAAGATAACTTGTTTATTTGTTAGGTAACATATTCAAGGGGCCTGCGCGTACATTTGAGAAATATCATATAAATATAAAATCCATTCTATCGACGATTTCCTTAAAAAAAAACAAAAAGGTTTGATAGAAACAAAGTAAATTGACCCTCAACTAGAAAACTAATCTTTAGCAATACCTATATAAACAAAATAAATGTTTTCACGATGAACTAGTCGAAATATTCTAACCACATCCAAACATAATTCCTGATAGAGATTTTATCTAAATAACTCAACAATTCATCTCAGTTCCCTCAGTGCCATTCTCCGTGTCATAAACGAAAGCCTCAAGGCAAGGTGCCTGTTTACAGTGGCGTAATTAGGAATTTGGTTTGGGGGGATATAAATTTTTAACATGAATGGTCATTATCAATTCTGTGATTAAAAATCATGTCTTACAGGAAAAACTCAAGTAAAACTCAACTACAATACACCATATTATCCATCCCCCCACCTTAAATAGTTATCGGGCAGAAAATGAGTGGATAAGTATTATAATTATTGTTGCAATTATAATATAAAATATAATTTAAAAATTTTATAGAAATACAGAAAATTGTAAAAGCCGTCATCGACAACCAAGAGTATTTTGTTATGAATTTTTCCATTTTTCCGACTTTGATTATATTCTAGATGAGTTTACTATTATTGTCGTTTATTATTATTAGTGATAATTAGTGCGTGTGTGTGAATGTGTATAAATGAAATAACGGAGAGCGTATGTATAAGCCACAAATTCGTGCCAATTTTCTATACCCATTGCGTTCAGATTTTCTGCACTCCGCCAATCCATCTCTTTCTGGAGCGTCCCATGTGGTCGTTTTTCATGAAGTTTGAATTCAAAAACCACCCTTAGATCATTTATTACCCACGTTTTGATTCTTTATTAGTATTATAGGGTCGCCATCGGTTTTTTTGTTTTTTGTCTGTAATCATTGTTATTATGTCAACTACTCATATTATACCTATAGGTTTACAAAATGTATCGAATGTTGTTTGGTTTTCTTTTTCTTGTAAACCACCGGAATTCATCTGTATGACGGATACGGTTTAGTAATAATTATCATCACATCACATGGCATTACGTGTAGATTTATCAGTTCATTCACTTTTAAGACAATAGTCCTCCATTATTCAATTCCAGCAACACCTACGTCTACACTTTCAAGATTATTCTTCAGTTATTCAATCAGGAAATTATCTTCAGACTAGACGTGACGCGCTTAATAATTTGTGTCTTTGTTATACTTATGCATAGGTACAAAAAAGACTCATTATTATATATTTATAATATATATTATATGTATTATATACGGTTGTACTGTACTGCCATATTATTTTGTATATTTTAAAACTGTTGTGACTGTATCGACTTCGTATAATTACCCATATTTGAGAGATAACAATAACTAAATAATATTAATACATATTATGTAGAGGGATACTCAAATAATATATTACCTATTAGCTACTATATAAAGGCCCAAAACTAGCCCATACCCGGCCTGACGGTGGTCCGCTAATGACAAGGGGAGGGGGGGGGGGGTGCAAATGCACACCCTACCCCCCACCCAAATAAAGCCACTGGTTCGTCTACATAATATTATATAGGTAGCGGTGGTGTACTATTGCCAGCGAAATATTAGTGTATTAGTACAATTTATTATATCGTAAAAAACGGCGCAAGTATGCAAAACTCTACGTATAAAAACCGAGGGTTTTCCGGGCTTGTTCGTCGGGGGATTTTTTTTCCGATTACCATAAAACCACGTGAAAATCAAAATTAACAATATTATCACAAAACCTATGAACAATATGCATGTTAAATCTTTACAGAATATGCAGAAATATAATTATCTATCTATAAATGTACCTATGTCCTGTAAGGCTATAAATAAAGTGTCAACCAATTTATTAAATACAGATCGTGGTTTACACGAAAAATTACATCAGATTGTTATTTATTAATTATCACCTAAAGGTGTATACGATATTAATGTATAATAATATAATAATATGTATTGGGTAATGGGTATACATAATAGATGTTCGTTTGGTGTTTGCTAATATTGTAATCATTTTACATTAATTATATGTATATTAATATTTTAATTTATATGAATTATGCTACTTACTGCCTCTTACTTACTGGTTACTGTCTACTCACTACCCCAGTAAGTTACTGGAATCGGATAATCGAATCATGTCAGCGAAAAACATTTCGGCCAAAATGTCGTTCGCTGAAATGACCTGATACCCCTCGCGATTAGTCGGAAATAAGCTATTGAGCATTTATTATTATTTATTTGTCGTTTCATATTTTTAAGTTAATAATCATCGTTCATAAATAATAATAATTATTAGGTTATTTTTTTTTATTTTAATAAAAAAATATGTACAACGTTTATAATAATTATAATGGATAACAATGTTTGAATTTATAAATGATAGAAAATTAAATAAAATACAATTTACTAGTTACCTCGTACATAATAATAACAGTTTTGTTTTGTATAGATTTATGGGTTTATTTATGATCGGTTATTGCCTAGATGTGTTTCCGTTAAGAATAGTATAATAGATTTGTGATATTTAGTTTGTTGTTATTATTAAATTTAAGTAGGTAATACAATAGGTAGGTACAATATAAGTTTTATAATTTATCAATACATTGATAGTATTTTATATGTTATTTATCGTAATAGCTGACAATTATTAAATTTATTACTTTTTAGTTATGTAAAAATAGTATAATTATGCAGATCTTTGATTTGTATTGTATAATTATAATTTTCTGGTAGGTACAATTTATGCAAGTATCTATTAATAATTTAGGCTACCTACCTATTATTATTTACTAAGCAATATGGTGTAGAACTAGAAAACATATTAAAATAAACCTTGTATTTTAAATCTTGATTTTTCTTGTACAGAATCAGCTGTATGTACTTACTAAAATATATTTGAATTTGAAATTTCGCGTTACGTTACGTTCGAAACGTTCATTTATACATAGAAACACACATTATATTTTATAGATGTTTCAATGGTTATTGGTTGCTAAATATTCAAATTGGAATAAATAAGTTTTTAAATTGTACCTACTAATAGTTTTGCCTAATAGGCCAGCACTTAGCAGCGATACTACCTTGCTAATACCTTGCGATGGCCCTGTCTCCATATAATAGATACCTACGTCCTACCTATTAACATAATGTAAACATCTGTACTAAATACATGCATAATATTACACATTATACATGTACATAATATTATACATAAATACGTTAACGATTGTTTTAAATAATACACTGCGATATTATTATCATAAATATATGTGAAATGCAATACTTATATATAAGCATTTTCATTTCATGACAAAACATAAAACTATACATATTGTGTTCGAAACAATGATGGACATGTCGCAAGTAGCATCACTTATAAAAATTTGATCGTGAAGGTACACCATGTCATATTATTAATCATTATATATTATAGATGATGTATTAGTGTAGATTTTTGACATATTGCTTACATAAAATATGTGAAACGGGCATAGATACTTATACAGTTATAAATGTGCAACTGTTTGAGGGTAGGTATTGGAACAAGCAGTGTTTGATTAATTAACCCAGAAAATATAATTTGAAGTGGTGGTGGATATAAATATATAATATTCTTATTATAATCATTAGTTAGCATTCATTAATGAATGTACAGATTTAAATGTACAAAAAAAAATAGTGTTTTAGCTAGAAGTTTGAATGTATTATTTTTTTCTGGATTTCAGTCAAAACTTAAACTGATACCTTTTGGGCACATAGCCGCAATGTCAGTTTTTGACTTGAAGGGGCTTTACATATTTAAATGAAACATATCCGTGGGGGAAAGAACGTTAACAGAAATTATGATAACAAATAAAACATTAGTTGAATAGTGTGAAAATAATAGCTATGCCGTATGACAAATAAACACAAACCTGACATGGATATAGGTATATTAGTTTTCTGTTATATTTTTAAAAAAATAAGTTGAGAACATTTTGCATTTTTAAAATTTTTAAGTACATGCTGTGTTTTGGGGTTTTTGAGCAAACCTACCTGTTAGGTAAGGTTAGGTAGTAATTGCGGCATAACGCTTTTTGAAAAAAAATTACAAAAATTATACCGATATCTACTCGTATATCCGCATTTTTATAATTATAACGCACTTATAATACGATTTGCATATCAAAATGTATTTGGCTTTACCTACGATATTATTTTTAAAAAACCTGGTAGTTAAGTGTCGGCAGTCACTCAGTATAGGCCACATAACATCCCCACATGTGGCCAAGGAAGAATCTCATACCTCAATCACGGAACACCCATTACGGTCAACTGGCAATGACATGTATTTCACTGTGTTTCATTAGATGCTATTCTCATATTAAAATAAAAGTGGTTTGTAAAGTCTAATACAATATAATATTAATTTGTGTCTCCTCAAACATTTTTGAATATTATGCGTTTTTCGTGTGTTATTCATGAAATTTTGATATTGTCTTGTAGTGTTGTAAAAAAATTGATTTTTAGTTTTTATAAACAAAGCTAATGTTAAGTGTTAACTGCCTATTTTTTCAAACAGAATTTAATTTATCTTTATTAGTTAGAATTCAGAATAGGTCAATAATGTCGTGTGATATAGGTACCTACTGATATATATTATTTGTATTAAATATCAAAATATTTAATATATCACTAGAGGAAATGGTATTTAGGTTTCCCGATAATTTTTTTTCATATATTATAATAATATGCTCTGTTGTGCGGCGACTAACAACAATAAATTATTAGTCCTTAAACTTTAAACTTTAAAGTATAATTAAATAATATATTACGACATAATATTATGTAGGTAGCCCAAAGGTAAAATTTCAGTTTTTGACTTGGAGGGGCTTTACATATTTAAATGAAACAGACCCGTGGGGAGAGGGCTCTGCCACCACACTCCCTGTTCAAATACCTTTAAATTATATTACTTAATGTAATATTATATAGGTAACACAATATATTATTTATCATTTTTTTTCTCTTCCACTTTCTTAAATTTAATATATTATAATACATCTACGATCTACCTATTACTAAAATGAAATATATTTGTATTAAAAAAATTACAACATTTAGGTATATACTATTTTATAATATACCTATATATTAAAATTGTAAGCGTAGATTCTAAATATCAAGTTTATAAGAAAAAAACACTACTATCGAGTATTCTAGACAAATTTAAATGTTATCAAAAATGTATTGTAATTAATGCAGTAAAACTCGCTTAAGACACTCTTTAAGGAACCAGCTCTCTAGAGCGTCTTAAGCGGGAAAGTCTCGTATTCGGGAATCGAACAAAACATTAAGTAATTGAAATATAATCGAGTTTATTTTATAACTCCTAATATAAGATTATCAATAAGTACACGTAAACGAGTGAAATTTCTATTTTTATTTTCACACAACTATACTAAGATAAAAAATTTATCATAATCTACTGAACAAAAGAGCGTCGTATCCGATTAGATGGAGAACCGAGCCTTAACAGGTGGTTTTTACATTGACTAGCTAGTATAGTAGTATAAGAAATGCCTAGGGACCGACAAAAAACAGCGTCTTATGATGCGGGAAAGCGTTTTAAGCGAGTTTTACTGTAATTAATTGTAATAGGTATACTATTATTAAACCTATTATAATATTATGTTCTGTGGGTGGATCCAATATCTACTGTTGAAAACACAGGAATCGTTGTTTATAGTTAATAAAATAATTTCTTCAAACAACGTATACTTTATATTAGGTAGATTAGATTGGTTAGATATGTTTTTGGGTGAAAAATAAATTTTATAATCTATACCTAATACCTATTTGTTTGTTGAAAGGTTATGCCGATCATTGTTTGTCAATGCTTATTGCTTAACCGCACACTGCACCGCACGTAAACATTTTTTGCCATCAAATAATTCGACAATATATTTATAGATATAATATACAAGAATACGAGATGAATTATTGATTCATACAAGGCATACACCTATAGCTAACTCAGGCCCATTTTTAATCGAATAATGAATTTTTGAATTTTGAATTAGGTACCTATACACAAATGACAGTTTTTTAAAACATTTACCTAGATTTTATCTTAACATACAAAGTGTGACTTATGGTGATAATAATAAAAAATGTATATTTTCAAAAGAGAGCAATACCTTTTCAGATTCTGAGCGGAGCGATGAATGTATTGATTTTACAATGATATATGATGTGTTTTTTTGTGTCTGTCATCGCCATTTGGGGCAGTAAAATACTTCGATTTTTTACTTCATTATCTTTTTTGGCAGGAAAGTGAAACTATATGGTACTTTGGGTGGTCAAAAGTAATTAAGTAAAGAAATTTGTATCACCACAGCCCACAGGACACTCTTACAATGGTATTTTAAAATTTGATCCTTAAGTAGGTATATTCGAAAATTCCAAAAATTAGAATTTTATGTAATTTGTTATTAGAGAAAAATGGAGTGGAGTGATCGCAGCTTGGTGAATATTTATACGTATTTTTATAGACATTAGTATATAGTATATTGTCTTTATGATAGTAATTTGTAAATATATATAATTGAGTATACCTATAAACCTATTGACACGATAAAACAATTTTTTTTATTTAGAAATAAAATATAAAACAAGCAATACAACGTACATCAATGCATATAAATAATAAAAGTGAAAATTTAAAGGCTAATGTTATTAAAACCATAATTAACCTCATTCATTTTGTGAAAAGGAAATAATTAATTTTAATTTAAACAATACTATTTTCTACTAAAGTATCTACTTAACTGATATTATATAGGTACACTATTATGTTTTTGGCAATTTAATTTTCATAGGTAGCATTTTGAATTGAATATGTGTACCTACAGCTAACATAAAATCTTATAATGTAAGAATACTCTGATACTCATCGTATAGAATTTAATGAATTCTAATAACAAAGCTTGAATCTATTTTATTGTTTTGTAAAATCAAATGAATGTTTATTAACATAAATTTGAATATGAAGTAAAAACAATAAATTAATAGTATAGGTATTAGTTATACACTTATACGTATATACCTTAACCTAATATTACTATTGTTTATTATTATTTACATACATTTAAAAAATAATATCCATTACAATGTGTCAGTGTAACTACAGACATAATTTAAATGTGGATTATTGAATTCTGTATATTTTGCATGTTATTGAAATGGCAGAGGATAGTCTTAAAAGTGACAGTAAGTGTAAGTCATTAAAAAGAGTTATTTATTCCATAGCTATTTATGGTTTGAAGGAGTTTTGGCATATTTACCAAACAGTAATATAAATTCAAGTTGACAGCTCAAGATTATTTAATGGGATAATTTGTAAAACTAAGGTTTTCTGAATACAAATTCATGATATTTAGAGAAAACGGAGTTTTAAAAATATACCGCTTGTATTATAATTTATTTCTATTGTAGGTAAGTACCTACTACTGAAACAGTGAACCTAACGTTTTAATTAAAAATATAATTTTACAAGTGTTGAATAATAGGTATTTAATTTCTGAAATCTTATAAACAAGGTAAAATTTAAATTTGACCGTTGTGTCACAGTCAATTATTTTAATTGAATTAAAAATAGTCAATTATAATTAAAAATGTATACGTATTTTGTTAATTTTATTTGTCAACTCAAATATTGCTTGCACTAATATTTGAACTATTTGATACAAACGAATCAATTTAAATAGCAAAATCTTCACAGCACTGCACACACGCATTAATTAATCAAACTATTCAGATATTTTTAATTGAAATCTTCTACACAAGCAGCTATCGATTATCAGACTATATTATAATATTATCATTTGAGCGACTTACATGCAGAACTAGCGGAATACCCATAGTATATATACAATGGCCTTAAGAATCAATAAATACTTTCACTCAAGATAGAATTATTATGCCTATAGTAGGCAGGTAAATATATACATAATATAGCATTCCGTTCATTCAGAAAACATCTGTCGACAAAACAGAATCTGAAATGATCAATTTAAATTTAAAATATTTATTTTTTTTGTCTTAGTTAAACTGGTCATTATTCCCCAACCCCATATACCTACGTTCATAAATTCCATAGGTGATTTTTCCTCAAAAATATTCAGGATCGAATTTCCACAGTATACGACGGTATTATTATGTCAGAAAACTGAACAGGAAACTCTGCGTAATAACCGTGTAGGTACCTATTTAATCTTTCGGATGTGGGATAATAATATCTGCGGCCCACGTAAAAGTGTAAACCAATATAAATGTTGTTCAACGCGAATATTATACGCAAATAGTCACCTTTATATTAAAGTTGTACATAGGATACAGAAACTTTGCCACGAAACGGTTTGGACCCAACTATCAGCTAAAATGTCATATACAGAGAATGCAAAAATATTATATTTTATTACACCGGCTTAGGTACACATTATTATATACACAACTCGGGTCCGGTTCGGCGAATATCGAGACTATGTGCGAAATGATTTTCCTGTGCCTATCAGGCACACAACGTGTTGAGGTTTTTCGCCTCAGCGGCAGTGCGATTTTATGCTCATCGATGAATCTGAATCTCAAATACAATATACAAAAACAATGTGTATTCTAGCCAATTGTTAACCAATTAATTTACATATCATCGAATAAATGTATTATAAAAGTGCGGTATTGTATTACACGATATTGCCTATATATGTGATACCCGTGATATGCTATTGTTAATTTATAATAAGTAATAACCAACCGATTAATCATTACGAAGTTAACTTCAAAATATAATATGTAACGACCATCAATGAATTCCCAATAGGTAGGTCCTGATGGTCGTTCACCCCAACCTAATGTGTTTTCGCCACCTAACCCCTGCACGGGGCTCTGTGCGATGGCACAGCTTGCACAGTGTTGCACAGTTACACCTTATACACACGGCAGATATATAAACACTATATATACAGCAGCTATATAAGTTTAAAATATAGTTTACTTATTGTATAATATTTTTACGGATTTAGCCGTTTGTTAGTCGAGAATTCCCGCCCGCCGACAATGCAGCGAATATCGTAAAATATAATA
The DNA here is from genome assembly GCF_019925205.1 of Metopolophium dirhodum. Classification (NCBI taxonomy): domain Eukaryota; kingdom Metazoa; phylum Arthropoda; class Insecta; order Hemiptera; family Aphididae; genus Metopolophium; species Metopolophium dirhodum. The sequence continues at coordinate 38,015,911 of NC_083560.1, forward strand.
TTATATACCGCTCAGCAGAATTTTTTTTTAATGGTCAAAAGGAGATTTGATGAAATCCATAAGTCAGTGGTTAATAACACGGTGAATTCCTTTGGGAAGCGATTTTTTTTTCCCAGGTCGAGTATTAAAAACAATCACACATAATATATATATATGTGTGTGTGTGTGTGTGTGTATTATATATACTATATAGTATACAGCGGGTATATATATATATATATGTGTGTGTATAGATAAGTGCGCGCGCTTTTTTTTTCTTATAAATTATCAATTCAAGTCATGCTCAAGGCTAGGGGGTTGTTCGAGAGATGTTTTATAGGCCCGCGTATTTTTCCATGAAGTCTACGTACGCGCATAAAATATACTTGACAACGACAGACAGTTGGTCGCTAAGCATCGCCATATTTGACGGAAGAAGGAAAAAATGTTAATAAAAAAAAAAAAAAAATATAATAATAATAATAATAATAAGAATAATAAAATAAATAAAATAAAAATCGCACAAGGTAAGACACATCGCCGGTAGACTTAACGTCGTCTCACTGCTACGACAACATACGCGTACATAATATATATATATATATGTGTATAGGTATATAGTGTGTACGACCGTAGTACGAGTAAGAATTCGCGTCAGCTTCGCAATCTATATATCCTTGCTAATGATGAATTATTAATTAGTCGCACACCGTACGTTTAGAATTAGTTGAGTTCTCTTCTTTATCATTATTATTATTATATTTTTTTTTTCTTCCATCATCTGATCCGTCGCGGACAAGCTGTCTGGTGGAAATGATTTCTGGAAAATCATATATATATATATATATAAAATATACACTATGCGATGCGGACAACTTGTAAATCTACAACAGAATGTCACGTCGGCAACGACGAGGTCATTTTATGGATATCGTATACAATAATAATAATAATATATAATAATGTTACACGTTCGTAGATATATATATTATGCTTATGCATATAGATAGGTATTGAGGCTGGGCTGCGTTATTGTAGGTATTGGTTCACTAAAACGACCGTGATGACCTATAGATATTATTTTAAAAAAAAAGGACAAACAAATAAGGTATTATAAGACGTACGAATAATACCTGTAAATTGCATTTTGCTATCGTTACAATGTACCAATTATTCGTTGGTAAGTTATTACATACTACAGAGTATACTATTTAATATAGGATATAATAGGTACTTAATACACTCCCCCCGAATCAAACAATTCAAATGTATATACTATAATAATTTTAGTCCAACAAAAAATATAACATTTAGGTACATTATACAAATTTATAAATCATTCAATTCAAACCCCTATCGAATAGTACCGATGATTGTACATTTGTACATAACGGTAAAATATTGAATTACATTTTTCAAAATCTATTTTCAGAATATTTTAATTTCCACGGCTAATTGACCATCGCACTTCATCGCAAACGTTCACTGACGACGACGAGTACCTAACTACCAAAATGCACAGATATAAGCATTGGATAAAATAGAACACCTTTTTTTTTATAACAAGATTGTTGTTCTCATTTTAACACAACGTATCTATTTTGTCAATACATTTTAAAATCAAATATTAATAATAGTGCCTATAATGGGTAATGTAAAAAAAAATGTTTTGACCATAATTTACAAATTAAGTTTAAGCGTTTTTATTTGAAAGTACCATAAAATTAAGCATGCAAAGCACGCATTTTGAAGAAAAAATCCAAAAAACGCTTGGGAGCTGAACTGCATTTATTCTAAACTTAAAGTTTTATACTTTTGGATTTAAAACGCGATATTTTTGTGTACCTACTCAGAAAAGTCAGATTTATAAACTGTAACCAAGATTATTTAATTAATTATATTAATTACAAAAATGTATAATCAATGTTTGTTTAGAGTATTTAAACTGAACTTGTATTCTCATATGAACTCATATAAGTTAATTGTTAATTAATATATAGAAATAAAATGTTCAGTGAACTTAATATATCACTCAAAAATATTCCTACTAGCCACCCCCTTAAACAAGCTTCAGATCCACCCCTGCTTTATAGTCTTAACTGTTTATACGCATTTGATTTGCAATGAATACATACAAATCATAATAATTATATTATTATAATACATTTTAGATTCTGAGCGAAGCGATTAATGTATTGATTCTACAATGATGTGTGTTTTTTTTTTTATTAAAGTAAAAATTTCCCAGTAGTTTTCACAAGCGACGTGAGAAACAAAAGAAAAATTAAGGAAAAACGGGAATTTTTACGCAAAATCTGTTTTCGAGAAAATCGATTTTGGTTTTTGGTGTAACTCTAAAACAAATGACCGTAGGGACATGAAATTTTGACTGAATGTTTATATTAGCATTTTCTATACACCATAAAATTTACAAAATATTTTGACTCTTTTTGAGCTGTTTACGGCCATTGTCAGTTTTCAATTTTTTTAGTTTTTTTTTCTATAAATATCAATAAAATTTTATCTGTTGAGTAAAAAAGCTTGAAAATTTAATAGAAGGCTCCTAGGTTATTGTTTCAAAGGCAGATGAAAAAAATTAAAAATCCTTAGTCACAGTTTTTAATTATAAGCATTTAAAGTTCAAATTTTGACAAAATACGGAAAAATCACGAAAAATAGCAAATTATTTTGATGAGAATTCATAAAAATTTTTCTTTTTAAATCTAAAATTTGAAACTGTAATATAAGATTACTCATAAGTTTGTCTACCATTATCAAAAAAAAAAATGTCTAGAAGAAACTTAAATTAAATTTTTATGAGCGTCTGAAATTTATATTTTTACAACATTTGATATTTACTCGATTTCTCATGTAACAATTTTCTTATTTTATTGTAATTAAAAAACAAATGACTGTAGATACTTGAAAATTTCACTGAATGTTTATATTAGCATTTTCTATACACCATAAAATGTTGAAAATATTTTGACTCTTTTTGAGCTGTTTACGGACATTGTCAGTTTTCAATTTTTTTAGTTTTTTTTTCTATAAATATCAATAAATTTTTATTTGTTGGGTAAAAAAGCGTGAAAATTTAATATAAGGCTCCTGATATATCGTTCTAATAGCAGTTGAAAAATATTAAAAATACATAGGCACAATTTTTTTTTTTATAAGCATTTAAAGTTCAAATTTTGACAACATTTATCAAATTTATAATTTATTGATTATTTTGTAGTTAAAAATTTATAAATTTTTAACTTTTATGGCTAAGGATTGAAAATTTAAAACAAGGCTCCACGTAAATAGGTTATATATAAATTACTTTATTCACAATAATATCATCAAATATACTTGGTAAAATCATAGGCTGACTGACCGATTTCGCTCAGAATCGTTTTTCTTATACAATGATATTATATCATTGAATTCAAATTTAACACCATCCATTACAGTGACCCACTTGTAACCTACCGTACAGCAGAGCGACATCCACTTATCCACCTTTTTAAAATATAAAGTAGCTACCTACGTATTTATTATTTTATATACAGCTGACTGCCGAATGTTGCGTAGGATTTCCGCCGTTAATAGTAATATTTTTTCGGTTTTAATAAAAATCTCAATTAACAAACTTAACTCAAAATTAAAATAAAAATTATTCACAGTCCCTACAAGTTTGATAAGAAATTACTTAAAAAATCTACTCAGGCGAGTATATGTACATTGTACAAACTATACGAGGACAACCATACTGTATATTTTAATTTGCTATACGTATGTTCATCAGTATATTATACGCAAAAGAGGCCACTGAAAAGGAGTTGAGAATTATTGTATTCGCATATTCTCTGTATTTACCACTTTTAGGAAGGTACTGTATACAATACACACTACCTATATTAATAGATTTATTTATACACGGTAAACACACACGTGTTATTATTATTTAAGCCCACGTTATAATAAATGGCAAATTGTACGGTTTTATAATGCTCGTATGTATATATAACGCTGTACCTACGTATACATAACTTTTACATTGATATTATGTTTGTTTCCTTTTTGCAGTAAAATGAGTTCGATTTTTTCTGTATACAGTCTTACAAGAAATTGGCTAGATCGTCGACAACAAAAAAAAAAAAAAACGAAAAAGTAGGTTAAAAAGAGTTATTTTAGGCCCAAGATTGGGAAACATAAGTTCACATCAGTCGTGGCGAATGGCCATAAATTCCAGAGGTTTTAATATTATCCCAAACGAACAGCTTAATAGCAGAGACGATACTTTTAAACACGGGTCGAGACTGTACGAATTATACGAATACTTGTAAGCCAGCAGTATAACTGTTATGTTTTAAGTCGTCACTCGTCAATAGTTATTACATTTTTTATGCACAAAAGGGTAATAAGTATTAATAACTAATAACCTACCGGTAACGGATATCACATCCAGGTCTCTGCAGTACGGTGGAGCTATCGCATGCGGCAGAAATGTGCTTAAACTACGTATGTTTAAAAAGTATACGCATACGATTAAACGACTTTAAACGTTAAAAAAAGTGGATCAAGTAGGTATTTTATTTTCGAATAATTAATATTTATTATATAGTATTATTCCTAGGAGTATATTTCGTGGTTATTGCGGCCACTCGTTTCCGTACGTTATAGCTGACGACCATTACATACCTACCAGCGCAGCTATATTAATTATATTTTATGGGAAATGGGAATGCGTATAACAGCTTAACTCGCGTGTGATCTCGGTGGCAGTGGCGAGGCATAGAATCAATATAATACGTATGATTGCGCATTCGTGTTTTATTTACAATATAGACTACGTATATATTATACAGACGCACAGTCAAACATGACTTATACCAACGGCACGACAGTAAACAGCCGCAGCAGTAATTTCCAAAGTCCTCCTCAACCATCACTATATTTCGCTATAATATTATGTCAGCTGTGCTGCTTGTTGCTTGTTTGTCCACTGCGCCTTGCAGTCCACGTCGTCTCATACCCCTAAATCAAGACTCTGAAGTCTAAAATCTGTTTTATTTAGCTATGTCCTTGTAATAATTATATTGCACGTAATAATAATAATAATATAATATAATATAATATCATTATAAATGAAACCAAAATAACACAAGACATGTGCAAACTTTTCGCTGCAAGGTTTCCCAATATAATGATTACTTAAAATTTTTATATTTTAGTGTAAACTGTAAGTGTGCCACGTGAAGCATAATATTATTTATGAATTATGTTAAATGTTATATTATAATATGTATATTTTGTGTATACCGAATTGTAAATGTGCAAAGTAATTTAAATTATAGTTTTAAAGAACGTTGCATGAAACATAGGTGCATGGTTAACGAGAGCAAAGATTAACTTTTCCGAGCCATAATTAAAAAGTTTAATGTTAAACGTATATTAGTAGGTTGTATAATATTGTGTCTCTGATAAACTCTCGTGCAGCATATTATTATGTATATCCGCAGTTATGTAATGTGGTATTTCCGATCAAATTCAAAATGTCGTTTATATATAAACGCAGGTATATGCGTGTGCTTATCTGCAGCTATAATGTGATATAATATATTAATATAATAAAATATGCCGAATAAAAAATTATTTCGAAAGCGGTTTGGACGGTGAAAAATGGTGCATTTGTAACTGTTTGGTGCCAACGCTATGTGCCTACCGGCAACCAAGCTATACCACGCAGGTCTATTTTTGGTAAGTATTTATAAACACGAGCCCGATGTACCAGAGTTATTGGATCATATGGCTTAATGAATTTAATTATATCCCCACCGAGGCATAGTTCACCGAATTAATATATATATCATGCACTCGGGTATTATTTCGAGATCCGTAGGAAATAATTATGCGTTTTCTCGCGAGCACAATAATTGTATTTAAAGGTCGCAACTGCATTTTTCGATGAGTAGTAACCTACTTCAGGCAGTATAATATACATATTTTGTGTATCAATTTGTTATTTATTATAGGCATTACCAGCATTTGTAATTTTTTTTTCTCAACATTTTTTACCATATGCAATCTGTTCCAGGTTTGAACAATGGTCAATGAGCTAATTTGATGATGATAATAAATATAATGAAATAATGAAATGGAAAACAGAGAGAAGACGACACTGCAGTTTTGTGCGAAATGTGTCAGGATTACAATCTACAAGTGGCTTGACGTCGTTAAATCGTGTATAGCCGTGTAGGCATCTATGGTGTAAACATACAATCGTATCAGCTGCTTGATTTTTGGTGTTTGAAAAATACCTATTTATTCTTAGTTTTTATGTTCTACCACGAGTGATTTTTTATATTAAACAACATAACCTGGAGAATAGCTTATAAGTAGTAGTATTAATAATTATAGGCGCTTGCTTTTACATGTGAAATATCACGAGAAGGAAATATAAATAAAATTAGTGGTTTGGTGGTGTATTTTTATGAATATAATATATTTCGTGTACATAATTTAGCAGGTACCTATTATAAGTTGTTATTTCACGTTTTAAGGGTTTCGTATAAAAAAATACCATTTAGAAATCGTTAAATAAAAGTTTTGGAACATTGCAAGATAATAATATTAAAAATCAAATATTCTTTGACCCAAACAAAATAAAAATAAATAAAATCTTAAAATACTTATAATATAATTCAAATACCTACCAATAATATAGGTATTTATTTAATAAGTCGTACAGTGACCACTCACCACTGTTCGTGTTCCTATTATTTTTGTTGATCTTATTAATTTTCTGATCGTCTTCATAATGGTATGATAGCTTATACTTTATAAGTCTACTATGGTAATTACACGTGTAATACATACGAGCAATATGTAATATATTGTGAACATAACCCATATTACGGTTTCATAGTATATTGTATAATTATTTATTGTGTGCCTATGGTTATTTATATTAGACATGACAGTCTCGTGGCTAAGTTTATAATATTTTAGTGCGGTGTATTGTGTATGCTATAAATTTTTTAATGGTGCAATGGAATTTATTAGGAATATAGTTCTTCTTTCTCCTTTTTACAATCAATAATTACCTATCACTACAATTGATTGGACTTCCTAAATGTTTTACATCAGGTAAGAAAATATTTTTAGTTGTCTCTTAAGTGACTTGTAACAACCGAAATTAAATTGTTGAATCATCAAAAAACGAAACTATTATGGTATTTCGGGTTAATTACAGAATATGATCTGTGTATTTCGGCACTCATCTAGAAACAAGCAAATAAATCCAGTGGTCATAGATCATACATATTAATATAGTATCATTCATCAACAATATGTGAAGAACTTGGAAGAACTGATCAGTCTTATGTCTGTGAAGCACCCAATGGAGATTAAAAATAGTATCTAAATAGGTAGATATCTGGATAGGTACCTATTATACAAAAAAAAAAGGTTAGTTAAGTACTTACTAAAGAACTCATTAGAGTTCATTAAATTATAATTTATACTAGGTATAAAATGTGAAAAAATATTTATTTCAATAGGTACCTGTTTCTTTGTATTAAAGTATGTATTATTTAGAATACACTTTTTGAAAAAGTATTAAATCACATCCCTAGTCTAATAAATACCCATATATTTATTGGATTGAGTATTGTTGATACAATTTAAAAATAATCTTTACAAATACCTAGGTATAGCCGTATAGGTTCCTATGTGTACACTGTACTTATAATAACTAGCTATTTATTTTCATTTAATAAATGAATACTTTTATTATTAATCACATATTCTGAACATGATATTCACATAACCTGTTCTATAAAAATATAAAATGTATAATTTTAATAACAAAAAATATAGGTATTAATAGGTACATATTAAAGAGATGATAAAAAAAAATGTAAGTATAATAGATTGGATAATAATTTAATAATATTATAGGATATTATTGTTTACTTAGGTACTCATATTCTAATTTAGCACTATTGTGCTGAAACAGTCTTTAATTAAACATTTTTTGTTAGTTTAATTTTTAAACCTATGTACCTATTTCAAAATTATTATTTAAATACATTTATCTACAGATTGAGAATTTGAACTAGGTATGAATATAAATTGAAAATGTACAAGTTTTTTACTTATTTTATTTTAAAACTAGTATTGTTATCATTTCAGACATTTGTGTACAGATACTGAATGTATGCAATGAACATACGCTGAAAAGTAAAATTTTCACAGCGACACATAGGGCAACTTGCTGCTATTTGAGTTTCAAATTGTTCAACAAACTCCACAAATCCAGGCGTGCCCACATTGAAGAACTATATATTTGTCTGGCGTTTCTTCAATAGTCCTTGTTAGACAAGTCATGCAGAGAAGTAGAGTTGGGTCATGGGGTGATGGCTGATTATTTATTTCTTCTGGTTCATTGTTCTGGATTTCTTTGCCTGGATTTTCTATAATTTCATTGTCTGGTTCGTCCCTACCAACACCAAGAGTCCAGTTTCTCTGCCTCAGCTCGTATGAAGCTGATAAATAAGAACACTTCTTTATGTATTGTGGATTGATTGTGTGGTTTACCGGGTTGCAGGTAGCAAAACCGTTGTGATGAGGATTTCTTCTTGTTGATTGAACAAAATTAAACTCGTTGAATTGTAAAAGACGTATATTAAGAATTTACTCTGGTGTATGAATTATAAATCCAAATTATATAATTCTGGTGTTGAGTGTCATGAAGATGCTTGTGATGGTAATGGGTGAACACGTCTGATTACAGGCTGTTTTAGGTCTGCTTTTATAAGGGTCTCCTACTCCCATACCTTCCCCCTTGCCTATCGACTTATCCGTAATGCTCACAGAGTGCTATCTATATCCTTCACGCTTAGTTGTGCAAAAAGTCCTATCTCTGTGTCCATGGTTGTCAATCATTTATTAGACACTACTTTCCTGTTTCTATTTATGCGTCATGTACATAAATATATCTATATACATGTAGGTATATATATATATATATATATATGTACATTATATATATATATGCCCATTTCCCATTGTTTTATAGGCGATTGACAATTTTGTATATCTGATGTGGTTTTTTCTAAATAATACTTTTTAGTTAATGTAATTGGTGGTCTATAATGGATTGCCAATTAACCTTCCTCACTATCTTAGTTGTGTATCTTATTTCTATTACTTATTATACCTGTCTGTTAATTACTTATTCTCCTTATTCGATTTACATTGTTGTAATAATTATATTTGCATTATTTATTATATCTGCATGTTATCTACTTATACTCATTATTTGGTATACATAGGAGTAAACGGATATCATCCGTCACAGTATTCCCATATTGTGATTTGTCCTAAGTTGTACTGATCAGTGGCATGTTTGATATTTCTTGAGTTTTGTAAGAAATTGGCTCTTAAATTTTGTGTCGGTTGTAAGTTGTTTCCTAATTGACTAACTAGTGTATGATATTTTTTGCTTAAATCACTTAAATTACCTGAAATTAAAATAAAATTAAAATAATGAATACATTTTAATAATTTAAATAATCTAGACAAACTAAAGGCCAGTGGTTAGGTAGGTAACAAAGTTTTTTTTTAGTTATTGAATGTGTATTTTTTTTTTAAATATAATTTAAAATTGTGTATTTTTGTGTAATACTTATTATTTTAAGGATATATTTATAAGATCATAAGTCACTTATTTTCACTTTTTTAAACTTTACAAAACAAATAAATTATGTGTAACAATAAATATGCCATATGCAAAAAATAATAATAATAAATTTAATTTAAAATGTATTACTTATCAAGAAAGAACCACAGATTGGGACGTGCAACTGAAAATTTCAACCGCAACGCATTGTGGAAACTTTCTAGGTTATTATTTGTTCTTCGCGGGAGACTATGTACAGACACTATATATGTCTGGTCCTACCCTTTGTAACCAATATCTATATAATATAATAAATAAGTTTAAAAATTAATACTAGTAAACAATAGTTTTTTAATAAAATTATATTTATATTTATACTATTTCATGTTAGATTACAATTTATATTGCTTAACAACTGTTGTAATACCTCTTGCCTACATTGTAGATGTCCGCATTATGATGGTATAATAGTATAAACTATTTTTAATTAATTAGAAACATACATAACATTATAAAAATAATTGCGAAAGGAATAAGTCATTCTTTGACATAGTTCTTAAATCAAATGCATGTTATAATTAAAATGTTTTTTTTACTTTCTTAAAAAAGTTGGATTTATTTCAAGTGTTAATAGTTTTATTAGGTAATTTATTAAGACTAGTTAATTGATATTACCAAGAAGTATGCAGATTATATACCAAAAAATAACTTGTATATAATTAATATAAAGTAATTGATTAACAATGTTATGTTCACAGTTCACACTTACCCCGGTTATAGTAATTAAAAAGATTGTCCTCTTGATTGAAGGTAACCTCTTGATTTCATGTTCTTCCATACAGCCTAAAGTTTATAACAGTAATTTAGTAAAATACATGTTAAGAAACAACTCATTTTTAAACCTTTGATTTAATTACAGACTGAACCACAAATTACCTGGTTATGATGAAACCAACACCCATGTGCTTGGGCTTCAGGAAATTGAGACACCAAAGCATCCCTTATTGAGGGTTCATAATCAGTGATGATTGTGCTCGGTGTTAAATTAGGTATCAAATTATTTTTTACAAAAGCCAGAACACAATCATACGAGTCTCGACATTTAGACTCCATTTATACATATATAATTTGTATCGACTGAAAAATATTAAATCCCAATATATAGGTATTATAATGTTTATATTACCACTGTCAAAAATAATCTTCACTCAAATTTAATACTAGGTAGCTTTCAAATTGCAATGTACTTTGTATACATAGCAAACAAAACAATCTACTTTCTTATACAATAGGTCCGAAAATATATAGTATGATTCTTATTCCCATTTAACATAAGACAAACATTAATTCTAAAACTTTGAACCTTTTTTAAAAATATATTTTTTTATTTCTTTTATACCCTAGAATAGAATTTCAAACGAGTACCTATTTTATGAGTTCTGAGTATTTATAGTTATAAATCATAAACTACTTGCCCAAAAATTGATTTTTATAAATAAAAATAAGTACTTCAAATAATAGTCTGCTTTAGCATTTAAAGTTAAAAATAAACCTTTCGTTCTAAAGAGTAAAAAATTTTAAAATTATAAGGATAAAAATAGTCAAGATTATTGTTTTGGAACAATTTAGAATTATGTAAGAGAAATATTTTCAAAAACGTTAGTGTTGTATGCAATAATGAGTGCATTATGTTAAACAAAGTACTGTGTAGATCTTAAATATTGTAATTCTATTATGACTTAAAAACAAAAATTTAATTTGGTTACCCATTTAAAGAACAAAACATTAAAATAATGCATATAATTCTGTTGATTGTTTAAAATAAGTATTTTAATGTATTACTATTGCTATAATTTTATTTTTGTAAGTATTGTATACTATATAGTCATTACAATATTTGAATACATATTTCATTGCAACTTTTTAACTTTTTTAACTCATCGACTTTCACATGAACTTATTCAGCGGGGTTCATTATCTTCTTAAATTCATAAATAAAATACATAATTTTATTTTATGTGAATTGATAAACAAAAATATACTTAGATAGTTTTGTATCATACAATGTATGCTTAAAAGCTGTGTTCCTAAATTTCTGGGCACTATCTTAAACGTTGCGTCAGCATGTATTTTGTCAATATTATTTTCCTGTACTGCACGAATTAGAAGTGGACAAGCAAATATCACACTTCTATTACCAAGGGCATCATTTACGCTAGGTACCTTTAAACATAGAACTGGTGCATCATGCAAATCTGGGGATTGGTTCATTATCAAAATATGCAGCTAGTTCATTCAATGATGTTGGGGTCCGAGCAAAGAATTTCGACGTGCATGTCGCATTATACTTTCTGTAGTCTTCCGTGGGTATAATGCTGCAGCAATATTATGCCTGTATATTTAATTGATATGAAAATATTAATTTAAATTTTTATTATTACCGCAATATAATTTTATTTAAAATAATATGTTACATTACCGTTGACCCTCTTCATCATATATATTTTTAAGAAGCTGGTTTTCATTTTTAGCCCTAGTCTTGAGGACGTCTCTAAAAGAATTAACTAACTCAACATTATCTTGGCCATTGTGGTTAGTATGTTCTTTAACAATTATAATTGAGCCATCTTCTAACTTTTTAGTTGACCCATCACAGAAATACAAAGATGCTATTGAGCTTTTGTAATAACTAATAACTAAAATAATAGATGAGTGTTATTTTTTTAAAAAAAATAAATAAAATTAATAGGTACATTTCGCTTCATTCAGAATTTAAATGTATGAATAAATATAATAGGTATATAATATTTGATTAAAATTTATAATTGACTTTTTATAATAATTAAATAAATATTACTACTAGGCGTATTGCAATTGCATACTTATAAGAAATTGTCGTTTGAAAAGTAGCAATAATTTATATCTATTATTTAATTCATAAATATTGAAAAACCCACAGTAAGAATATATTATATTTCTATTATTTTTATTTAAAATGTTGAGTAGGTACCTAATCTAAAATTTCAATATTGTAGATTCTGAGTGAAACGATGAATGTATTAAATTTAACAATAATTTTTTTTTGTGTTTGTCATCACGGTTTGGAGCAGTAAAACTGCTTCGATTTTCTTCAACAGTATCTTGTTCGGTGGGAAAGTGAATTTAGTTGGTGCTTCGGGAGGTCACATTTTAAAATTCCCAATAGTTTTCAAAAGCGCCGGGTAAACAACATAAAAATTAAGGAAAAACGGGAATTTTTACGCAAAATTGATTTTGGTTTTTGGTATAACTCTAAGATAAATGAACGTATATACATGACATTTTCACTGGTTGTTTATATTTGTATTTTCTATACACGATAACATTTTAAAAATAATTAGTTTGTTTTGAACTGTTTAGGAATTATTATAAAATAAACTATCGGATATTAATTTATACGGATTAAAAACAGATGGGTTTGAACACCATATCGCTCTTCGTCAAAAACGTACAGGTACGTTTTTACCAAGGTGTATCAATACACCATGGTATTTACTCTTTACCCGTCCTTCGTAAACGGATAGGTATCTATAGTATGGGCACTGGGCAGTGTGGGCTCGACTCATTTATACCCGTGAATATGACACGTACAACATAGACAAACCGCGTTTACACAGTCTGAGTAGAACTCGCTCAATTTTGGTTCTAGAGTATAAACCTATTTATTGTAAAATTGAATTTGAGGGTAAGGTGGTACGTTTTTTCCATTATTCCCAATATAACGTTCATTAATTGTCTAAAAATATCGAAGATCTAAACATTTTAAATGACCTTTTCAAAATAAAATTTTTTTTAGAAAACACACCATCTTGCCCTTCCAAATATTGTCATATTTTAATTTTGTTGTAGGTGTTTTTTTTCTAACACCAAAATTGAACGATTTATACGCAGACTGCATTTTTCTCATATGGGTCCATAGTTAATGTAATGATGTATTCAACTAATGATTCATATTCATCAGTAGGCTTAAAATCCCTGAGGTTTTAAAGAAATAAATAACGGCTAACAACTAGTGTTGGTGTAATTTTACATTTGTAAATAAAAAGACAAAAAAACTGTATGTTTTGTTTCAAACTGTTTATAACGATGTTTCAAATAAAATAAATTGTTTGAGTTGTAAACAGTTTTAAATAGTATATTTAAAATAACTAAATTTTAATTTATTATGTAATTTACTTATATGCCAATATGCCATGCAGGTACTAGTATAATAATTATGTTTCACTGTTTATTCATTACTTATTTTAATCTTAAAAGTATTTGAAATGTATTTTAAATATTTTCTGAAATGGATGTTTTATGTGGATATTATATTTTGTATATATTAACTATTAAGAAAAAACATTTTAAATTTGGTAATTTTTCAATAAAATTAAAAAATTAAATCTAAAAGAAAAATAGGATAAGTTTATAATAGTACTTACCGAATTCCGTTGCGCTTCCCATTATTACTATATTTATATCCATCGTGCAACATGATGACTGAAAAATGTAAATAAGTAATAAGCTTGGAAAGAAAAAATATCAAATTTTTAAACTATAAAATAATGTTCACTTAGTGGTGGTATTCACTCTACGTCTTTCGTCTACACACGTGAATATCCAAATGCGAAATGAACACTGCTTACTGGCCACAGGCCTATTCGAGATACTCGAGGAGCGATTACAAGGAAAATAGGATTAAATACGTGGTACATTCTTGACATAAATATTACCCAGAACATTTTGGCTACTTTGATCAATGTATAATACAATGTGTTATAATTATATAATATTTTCAAGGAAAGTTCAACGCTCGACCGATTTCCATGAACATTTGGTTCTTAAGCTATCTTCCTGCAACATCGCTTGGCTCGCCACTGTAGCCTATCTATTCTAATGCCGTAGGAAATATTATTCGATAAATCGATTTAAGCTGTCATTAAACTGAGTAGACTGTGCAGAGCGTTAAGAGTAGATGAGTAGATAGAGATGATAGAGTAACCAAAGGCTAAGACCCGCTATGCCGGGTTTCAATGTGAAAAAAATGTTTTTTAAAAAAAAAGCTACTACAAATAAATTGTCTCCCGGCTCTGCATATTATTATGTGCATTATACCTATATAATTATTAGTTTTTTATATAATTATTAAACTGTTTACGGATATTTTCAATTTCCAATTGTATTAGTTTATTTTTTCTATGAATATCAATAGGTACAATTTTATTTGTTTGGTAAAAAAGCTTGAACATTTAATGGAAGGCTCCTTATATATTATAATGTTATAATGATTTTTGAAAAAAATTAATAATTCATAGTTACAATTTTTTTTATTAGTATTTAAAATTAAAATTTTTACAAAATAGGTACGTAAAAATCGAGAAAATGTGCAAATTTTTTTGAGTTAGAAATTCATAAAAGTTTTTCTTTTTAAATCGAAGATTTGAAAATTGACAATGATATTATACCATCCATTAAACAGTGACCCACTGGTAATCTTCTGTACACAGAGCGACATCCACTTACCCGATTTTTTAACCTTATAAATCAACAGAACCTGATTTTCATGTTCTACGTTAATTGTATAGAGCATTTTACACCATACCTATATCATATGGTTAACTATGCTTTGGCCGGATAGTTTTTTAATATTTTCATTTTTTATAAATATAAACGTGTTTTAATTTAACTTAATTTCGATTATTTTTAACCATAAATAACTTATTCAATAATGAAAATATTAAAATATTACCTGGCCAAAGCACAGAAAATATTCTTTTTTATAAAATATATAATAGGTGCATTTGCCTTAAACTGAACCAGAGAGCCGTAATTGTGGAAATACAGAATATTAAGCGCGAGATAGGTAGAGAAAACAAATGTTGGTGTGGCCCCTTAATAAATAATTCAAAGTAGATATTTATAGCAATAAATGAACAAGTATAAAATTAAAATATATTTTAAATGAGTTAAAGTTTGGTTAAATGAAGAAGTCGATCTTTGATTGTTATTTATATGCATAAATTTAATATAGAATCAAAGAGTATAAGTATAAGTATTAAGTATACTATAAGTATTAAGTACTTATCTACCGAAATACTTATTACTAGGGCTGGGATTTTAATGTCCTTAAAAATCGATCTTGTTGAATATGGTATTTTTTACAATAATGTTCGTCCAGTTTTAGTAATGTTTCTCGAAATTTAATTGAATCATTATAATAAATAACATAATATAATGGTAAATCTAAACATGATTAAACATATTCTATACCAATTGACATTATTAAAAAAATTTAATGAGATAATGTAAAAATGATAAATTGTTAATACAGTGGAACCTCGATTATCCGGGGTAATGATGGGGAGGGGGTCACACGGATAAATGAAAATCACGGTTAATCGAGACTTTTTATAATAATGAATTTTTTATTCAATTTTAATTAGAAATACATAGGTACAATTTTATAATAATGAAATTTTAAAAATTTGATTCAATTATAATTAGAAATATGTATACATACATAATATACATACAATCATTTTATACAACAAGTTATTAGGGCTTAAAATATGAAGTTATCAGTCTTTGTTTTTTTTGATTTGAAATAATTTTCTTTACTTCACTTCTAATTTTTCTTAAGCCAATAATGTCATGGAAGTCAAAATTTTCCTGTTCACAGAAGTTCAAGAGGACATCAACTGCTTCCATTGCTTGGCTTGTCTGTATTTTTTCAAAATGTTCTTCATTATCACTCTCAGAAGAAGAATCAGGCTGTTGTGAGGTAGATGGTGTACTTACGCTGCCATAACGAACTGCTATGTCACTGTCACTCAAACGCTCAAATCCCTCTTCGTTAAGATCTTTTTGTAGCCAATCAACAATATCGTCTTCATCAACATTAGTGAAAATATATTGCTCATCTTCATATTATTATCGTCAAAAATGTCATTAATATAATTGTCGATATCGTGTATTATGTAATATAAAATGTTCGATTATAACTACATATATATCTACAGTCTATACTTATTTTTAAATTTTTGGAAGAGTGAGCACGGTTAATCGCAAACACGGATAATCGAGTCACGGATAATCGAGGTTCTACTGTACATTAAACATGAATGATGTGGCCCACACAACTCAAAACCAGGAAATGTCGGTGTTTTTTACTTATACAGGGGAATCAAGAATTTTGTTGATTTTTTCTGGAATTAAAATTTTTTTGATGTTTTCCACAATCAGTGTATTCATAAATTAAAAAAAGTTAGTAAGTGAGTGTCGCTCTGCTGTACAGTAAACCTACTACAATTGAGTCACTGTAATGAATGTAAAATTATTGTATACAAAAAGAATTCTGAGTGAAGACGATCTTTCAGCCTATGATATTACTAAGTTAATATATTTGATGATATTATTGTGATTAAACCATTTGTGGTTTGCATCTTACAAGTGTGTAACATACCAAGTTGCACGCTCAGCAGAACATATTTAGTTCAGTTAGTTTCAAAATTAGAGTAAATTAACCTGCTATAAAATTTAAAGGTAAAATTGTTATCTAGACAATGTTATGGGCTTTTTAATATATTTTAATTTTAAAGCGAGTTAATATAATAAAAAGCCCATGAGATTGACTAAATAACAATCTTACCTTTAAATTTTATAAGAGGTCAATAAACTGAAAATAAAAAACACAGCATTGTAAATTCAATACATTCATCGCTCCGCTCAGAATTTAATATGTACATCAGGTTTACGTTTTATTTAATATTTTCCTAAATATAAATGAAATGAAAAATTGAACTTTATAGGTATGAGTTAAAAAAATTAGACTATAAAACATGGAAGTCAGGGATTAACTTAAAAATGATGGCAACCAATTAGTTTTATTTAATTTAATATGTAGAAGCTACTTTGAAAATGTATGACTACATTTCTAATTTTTCCATATATTTTACATGCTTACATTCAAATTACAACTATCAACCCTAAATTTATTCAATCATGCAGTATATTTTAGAATTTTAAAAATTTGTATTATTGATTTATTAAACTGTATTACCTATCTAAATAATGATATAAACATTTTAACTTACTCGTGAAATGCCAAATACCGGGATGATTTCCACCCATGTAGGAGTTAAAAAGTCTATGGAAGACGTCTTAATCATTATTTGTTCTTCTAGGACTATTAAACACATTGAAGTTAGCAACACCAACACCTATAAAATTATTTTTACTTATGTAATATGTATTGTAATTTATTATTAGAAAGTATTCAGTATAATAAATTTTAATTTTAAAAATTAGAATTTAAGAATCAAAAAATGTTAACATTATAGTTTATACTGAGTTGTATTACTCACGCTCAATCCACTGTGTTTAGAAGTATCTTACATAACGTCTAGCAACATCTTGATTTGGAGACTGACTGGCTTTTTTTTAAACTATTTCCCAACCTTCTGGTACTATATTGGATGGCAACAATGCTATAAAGTGTCATCTCTATACAGTATACACTTGTCTTCGTATGCCAAATTCTTTTTCATTTTTCTCCAATGCCTATTTATTTAAACATCGTAATTTTACATAGTAATTTTTAATGTCATAAATATTTCAATGTTTACCACATTATGGTAAATTAGTGCTCAAAATGGAAAATTTTACGGACCGGAATGCTCATAAAATTAATATGCGGATTATAATATTATTTTAATTATTTTAATATTCTTGTTTACTTTACAATACAATATAATTAGTTAAACAGATACAAATAATATGAGTAATTTTAAGCTTAAAAAAGGTGGGTAAGTGGATGTCGCTTTGCTGTACAGTAGGTTGCAAGTGGGTCAATGTAATGGATGGTGTTAAATTTGAATTCAATGATATAATATCATTGTATAAGAAAAACAATTCTGACCGAAAACAGTCAGTCAGCTTATGATAATACCAAGTATCATTGATGATATTATTGTGAATAAAGTAATTTATATATTATAACTAGGGCTCGGATTTTGTAGCAAATGCTTCTGTTGAGGGAAGTGTGATAGAAAGATAATTCTTTTATATAAATACGTTTCGAATCGTTCTGATTTTAATGAAGTAAACTTTTTTTTGCTTTTTTCCATAAAATCTGCTTTTTATTGCTTTTCCCCTATTTGGTTATTTTTTCTTGATTTTTATATATTTTTCTTTAAAACTTAGCTTATTTCTATGTATATTATACGCCTTGGACTATATTAGTATTACCAGAAATTATAAAACCAGTGAAAAAACCAGTAATAAATATATGACTGATAAAATAACTGTCGTTATTATGCCGAAATAGTTTTATCTACAATTATCTATAGTTGTATTTACGACTCAAGGAAAGGGAAAATTATCTGAATTATATCTACGTATTTTTATAGCACGTGCTAATACTTTAGTTGGCCGGTAAATATCAATCGACAATCAGTGAGGTATAAACGTATAGTGTTCTAAATAATTTCTTTAATCGTCAAAATGCCAAAAGTTAAAAATTAAAAAAAAATCGTAAGAGAATTCGGTGAAAATGTGCTTATGACTGACGGAAATATTACATTTTGTAAATTGTGTGAAGTCAAAATAAATTCGGATAAAAAGTATAACGTTCAACATCATATTGGCAGAGAAAAACACAAAGAAGCATTGAAAAAACTTGAAGCTGAAAAACATAATGCAGTTCAGCCATTCATTCAACAATTTTGTAAGTCTGATTTTAATGCTGACCTATGTTCCGCATTTGTAGCGGCGAATATCCCCCTAAACAAATTAAAACATTTTCGGTCATTTCTTTCAAAATATTGCAATAAAACTATTCCAAATGAATCAACTTTACGAAAAGGATACTTCGATTCTTGCTACACTAATACGATAACTAAAATACGCGATGCTGTGAATGGCCAAAAAATATGGGTTTGCATAGATGAAACAATTGACAGTGTGCGACGTAATGTAGCTAATGTCATTATTGGTATTTTGAAACCACAAGATGTTGGTAAATAATGTTAATCATGAGGACATTTTATTATTTGTTTCGGATGCCGCGCCGTATATGAAAAAAGCTGGCCGCTGTATTCAAACACTGTATCCAAAAGCTTTGCATGTGATATGCTTAGCTCATGCCCTCCATAATGTGTGTGAAGAAGTGCGTGCACATTTCCCAAAAGTTGATCGTCTGATTGCCGAGATGAAAAAAACATTTCTGAAATGTCCAAAACGGATCGCTATTTTAAATGAAAAATGTCCGGATATTCCAAATCCACCTAAACCAATCACTACTCGTTGGGGTATATGGATTACAGCAGTCGAATATTATTGCACATATTTAAATGAAATAAAAAGTGCAGTTGAAGAATTCAACGAGAATGCCCAGTGTGTGAATGTTGTAAAAGAGCTTATAAAAGATCAATCTCTACATTCAAATCTCGTCTACATTACAACAAATTTTGGATTTTTACCACATGCAATTACACAATTAGAAAAAAGAGGTATTTTTTATTTTTTATTTTTGTTTCAAGTATTTGCTGTATTTATATATTATCATTTTTTAGGCTAAACCTTGGAAAAAAGTATAGGTATTGTGTTAGAAGCAATACAAAAGTTAAAGGAAGCTAATGGCGAAGTAGCGAAATTGATTTTAGAAAAGTGCAATCGTGTTTTTTCAAAAAATAATGGATGGGCAGAACTTCAAAAAGTCAATAGTATTCATAATGGCACTGCACTAAACTTAAATGTGGAACAGTATGATTCAAATGATTTAGTTTATATGAAATATGCATAGATTACATCGGTTGACGTGGAAAGGTCTTTTTCTATGTATAAAAATATATTAGCACCCAATAGAATGAGTTTCAATGAAAGTAACTTGACTAAATATATGGTTGTGAATTCCTTTTTTAATATTTAATTTTATGTGTAATTGAAATTTGCTTTTTTAGAATTAAATTAATAAATGCTTTTTTTGGCTTTTTTTGGGTACTTAAAATGCTTTTTTAAGGATTTATTTTGCTACAAAATCCGAGCCCTAATTATAACCTATTTTCGTGGAGCATTGTTTTCAATTTTCAATCCTTAGCTATAAAAGTTGAACATTTTATAAATTTTTAACTAAAAAATAATTATTAAATTATAAATTTGATACATTTTGTCAAAATTTGAACTATAAATGCTTATAAAAAAAAATTATGCCAATGTATTTTTAATATTTTTCAACTGCTATTGTAACGATATATTAGGAGCCTTGCATTAAATTTTCACGCTTTTTTACCCAGAAATACAATTTTATTGATATTTATAGAAAAAAATGGAAACTGAAAATGTCCGTAAACAGCTCAAAATATTTGGAAAATGTTATGGTGTATAGAAAATGCTAATATAAACATTTATTCAAAATTTCATGTACCTACGGTCATTTGTTTTAGAGTTGCACCAAAACCAAGAAATTGAACTTCTCTCTATATTAAATATATTATATATTAATATTATATTTTGTCGAAAGGAAATTTTATAATTTTAATCCTCTAGATTGTGATACTGTCGATTTTTACGAATCAGAATTCTTAAATTTTAATTTTAACCAACCGGAATGGACGCATAGTTTATATTACGAACTGAAACGCCGTTCCGGTGCGTTCGGGTCCATTTCGAGCACTGTGGTAAATCAAATGAAAAATACTATATAATATTTAATAATTATCAATTACAAGTAATAACATTACTTGGAGGATTACTTCATAAAACATAAAAAGTTCTAGTTGGAAAAGGTGATATATAAAACCTTTATATCATTCCCCTAAAAATATAATGCATATGCCATTACAACTGAAATGATTAATAGGTAGTCAACGAAAACATACTTGCACCGTGTGGAACCAAAATTTCTGCAAGTGAGCAGTATTGAATACGTGACCGAGAGCATTTGTCGATGCTGTTTCGTAGTCTGTGACAATGTTTGTTGCTCTGACATCATACATTTCACTTATAAACTAAAATACTGATTGATATGCTGCTTCAGTCTTTCTCCACATCAATACATATGCCCTGGAAATGCCTATAATATATATGCATATAATATTATATATTATAGTACTTTTTAATGACTAACATATACCTATACTGTTTTAAATTTAAATTATTTCAAGCAGTTACCTGGTCCATGTACATTGCCATTACTATCAACAGCTGATCATTTGTTGGTTGTGCCGATCTGCATTTAAATGTAGTATTAATGTGAAGCTCTTGAGCCGAAGCCAACAAACATGCGATGGGATCGCCATTAATATATCCTGTATACATATTTTGACCATTATATATTTGGAACATATATAACGTTCAGCATTGAAACAGCCAGCATATTTAGTCATTGTCGTAGGTATTTTAGGTTGGGCATCTTTTCTAGAACGTTCCATACTCTTTAAAACAGTTGTATATCGGACCATTTCTTCTAAAAAAGAGAATATATGCTTTAACCTTGTTATACTGTTTTATAAATTATTAAATTTTAAATACATTAGCATCTCCTCATCAAAAATATTTCTATGTGGAGTGATATCTTTTGCACATCGCAATAAAATATTTTTTTTTAGTGATATCAATGCCAAGAAACTTGGATGATTTGTGTGATTATGCCCTTTCTTCACATATAACATGTTTTCAGTCATAAGATCTCACAAATTTGATAGAAGTCTTTAACAATTCAAATAATTATTTATACCTGTACATTATCATTGGTGACCTTAAGTTTGCCAGTATAAATATATAATCTAAAAATAGTAGTAAAAACAGTAAAATCCAACTCATATTAACAAGATTTGAATTGTTGCTCTCCTCAAAACTGTTAAACAAAGCTCGGAAATATGGACTAGCTGCTACTAAAATATTTGTTTATGTCCTAATAATATTGATTCACCCTCAGTTAACAATCCAATAAAGCATGAATATTATTATGTTATTAATATTTATTTTACAACAAAATAAAATCACTTTCAACATACTTACATAGATTGTGAGTCTTCAAGTAGTCGTCTAATAGAGTGAGGGTGTATTGAGAATATAGCATTTATTCGTTCAGATCCATTGGTTTCTAAAAAAATTATAATGATAATTCATTACTTTTTTAACATTATAAATTTATAAATAAGTATACTTTAGTATTAAAAAAAAGTAACCTACATACCTAATGTATATTTAATTAAAACTAAATTTGGCATTAGAAAAGAAATTATGAATATGATTGATATAGTTTGTAGAAAGCCCTTGGGTAGATTATGTGATAATTGTAAAATAGAACTTAAAAAAAAAATTATTCATCATATTAACTAATCACAAAATGAATTCCAAAAATAATAAACTTAAGAATATAACCAATGTTCAGAAACTGTTATGTGTTTGTTTTATTGATATAAGATTGTTATTGGCCTTACCTATTTGATTTTATCAAATTGTATACAGCATTAGTGTTATTAACATTACACATTAAAGAACAAAGGTAATATTTTTGTTCCAATCTCAATGAATAATAATAAAAAAACATAATATTAGGTAGGTACCTATGTTTGATAAGTTATTTATGTATTTAATTTAGTTGCTTATTTATACACCTAATGTATTTATTTTCATCCATAAATAATCTTATTATATTTTAATTTTAAACATACAGTCATATTCATTACATTTTAATAAAATTGTTTAAAAAAATAATTAAGTGTAATTATAATAATACTATATTAATATATCAATAACAAAGGTTGGTTTTTGTTATAGACCGATAGCACAGAACTATATAGAAGTGACATTCGATCACCTGATCAGGTTCTTGTTTACCTATGATCTTAAGTCTGAGTGACTGCACAACTGAAAAATATGGAAACCAAACTGAGTTTATACATTTGTTTGCCTAAATTATGGAAACATTTACTATACTCGTGTTATTATAGTTATAGGGTTATAGTCACTCGACTTGCCCAATTTACTCAGTATCCTAACCCTAGCTTACAAGCAACTAATTTATTCTGACTTCAGTTCATAGGTACTTTTAATAAAGACATTTTTTGAATAAAAAAATACACATTTTGTTTTTCTTCAATTCACAAAGTAAAATACAAGTAAAAAAATACTTACATAAAGTATCTTAATAATTGACGATGTTAATTACCCACTGACTAGGTAATGTCGAACAAAACAGCAATATTCACTTTCATGATTCATACACTTGATGTACTCTGGAAAATTGTAATATAAGTACCTAACAAATAAAAATAATATAAAATATTTTGGTATTTGGTTACTTCCCTTTTTTTTGCAATTTTCCTTTTTAGACTTATATAGTTAACTATAAACGATGGTAAATTCAGAATGTGGCGGTCGGACTTAGTTTCGAAGTTATGGCTTAATGAAGTTCGCTATTTTACGATTTATGCGCATTCGTCCGTCACTAGTTTACTGCACCTATTATTATATTGAATTTTTTACGTTCTTACCTAAAAACTCGATAACAATACATCTATGCAATGAAAGTTAAAAAACATCCAAATAATACAAACTTACTAAAGTATTATATCAATTATAAAAATAATTTTACAAACATTTTAAGACTCACTAAAATAAATTTTTTTAAAACAAAATTTAAAAATGTTGCATCAAGTCCAAAATTGACATGGAAATTAATTAAGGAAATTACAAACACTGAAGTTAACTCATTGAACGAAATAAAATCTATATTAATAGATAACAAAGTCGTAAACGCCGTAGATAATCCACACGCTGTTTCAAATTTTTTTAATAGCTTTTTTACTGAAATAGGGAAAAATACATTAGAGAATAACACAAATTTTAAAGATAACGAACTTAAAGATAATAAAAGTGATCACTCATTTGATGATATTTTTAGTACAAAAATTACAGAATCAGAAGTCTCAAATATAATTAAGAATTTAAAAGATGAAACAGCTGCTGGAATTGATACAGTAACGGTAAAACTAATTAAGTACATTGAATCAATTATTATAGGACCACTAACTTATTTATATAACTTAAGTATTGAAAAATGTGTTTTTCCTGATAATTTCAAAATTGCAGTAGTAACTCCTTTATACAAAGGTGGTGATCATAAATACGTAAATAATTATAGGCCGATATCAATGTTAAATAACTTTTCAAAAATTCTTGAAAAAATAATCAAAAATCGACTCATTAATTACTTAGAAAAATATAAACTACTGTCTAAAAATCAATATGGTTTTAGACCTGGCTTAGGGACAGTTAATGCACTTTATAACGCCACGAGTCACGTATATAATGCCCTTGATCATGGTAAAAAAACTTTAGCTGTTTTCTTAGACCTAGCAAAGGCATTTGACATGGTTAATCACGAAGAACTAATAAAGACTCTACCTAGTTTTGGCATAAAAACAACTAGTTTACATTGGTTTAGAAATTATCTAAAAGATAGGCAACAAATAGTTAAAATAAACAAAACATTGGGTCAAAAAAGGAAAATCATATGTGGAGTCCCACAAGGTAGTGTTCTTGGTCCTTTATTTTTTATTTTATATATTAACTGTATATGTAATATAAATATAGATGGTAAAGTTGTAACTTATGCGGATGACACTTGTCTACTCTTCACAGATAGCTCGTGGCATTCTGTACAACTTAAAGCAATATCTGAGCTCAAAAAAGTAGTAAATCTTTTTAACTCAAAGAAATTATCTTTGAATATAAAAAAAACCTACTTTATGGCTTTCAGTATTTACAATTCGGTTATTCCTTTTCAGGAACTAACAGTACATTGCTGTAAAAATATCGCTGAATGTAATGATGATATGTGTAAAAAAATTTCAAAGGTCCAGTCTACCAGATATCTAGGTATAACATTTGACAGTAATTTAAAGTGGAATTTACATATAAATAATATAGTAATGAGGCTACGTTCTTCACTCCACAAATTTTATAAACTAAAAAATATCCTGCCTGTAAATATATTACGCAATATATATTTAGCTCTATATCAATCAGTGTTCCAATATGGATGTTTAGTATGGGGTGGACTGTCCGAAATTTATTTAAAGCCATTACAACTTCAACAAAACAAAATAATAAGAATCTGTTTAGATAAAAAAACTATGGTAGGCTCTACAAATCAAAATTATAAAGAGTTTAAGGTTTTGCCTATTAGATCGGTTTACAAAAAAATTGTAATATTTTGGTTAGATACTAACAGAAAAACATGGTTCAATACAGAGTTATACAAAAATAAAAGACAACACAGGGCATTAGATGCATTAGTAAATTATGTAAAAACAACGTGTGGTCAAAAATTCATTGACTACCTTGGGCCTACTACATACAATTCATTGGATTATGATTTAAAACAGAAATTACAATACTATACAAACAAAATTAAAAAAAAAAAATTAATTAATGAATGGTTATTGTGCAACTTACCCTAAATCAAGTTCTTTTATATTTTAAGTTATGTAAATAATTTTAATCTATATTTGTTTTAGACGGGTATGTTTGAATATAATGTTATTTTATAGTTTTGTTTTTATAATGTACAATTTCTAGAAAATGTATATTGATATTTGTTTATTTAGTTTTATATGTATTTAAAATCTTAATTTAATTTAGTATAATTTCTTTTATTAATAATTATATTACATAATTTAATAACTCTCTATCTCCAACACAAGCTTTGCTTAAAGGAGATAGATAATCGAAAATGTTATCTATAAAAATAATTTATGTATTTCTTTCTTTTCGATAAATAAAAAAAAAAAAAAAAAAAAAAAATTATTATAATAATTGTGGTACAGGCTTAGTGCCTTAGTACATTGTAATATTGTATTAAGGTTCATTACTCATTGTTGCCATAATATAATATTTATCAATCGGAATATAATATGTCAATAATATTGATGATATTATGAACGAGAACGACTTATCAGTTAGATATGACTGATATGGGCTGTTCGTCTTACCACGGTATTCTGTTTTCATCATTTTATTTGTGTAAACGCAGAGAATAATGGTACTATTATGATAGTACTATCTATAACTAAGGTTTCACTCAAAAACTCAAAAGTTAAAAGTATAATAGTAAGAATAAAACATTTTTGTAATTTTATTCGAAATTTTAGAATATATATTATAATCTTATATATCTTCACTGCTTAATTCGTTTTCATTCTCCTTGTCGTCGTCGTCACCAATATTGAAGATGAGGTTTGGCGACCGGATCTATACAACTATACTTGTGTTACTTAAACTGACAAAGTTAGAATTACTTGTTAGGTCATTCGTATGCCCGCAGAGCAGGTATGCTCTCCCCCTCGTGACCCCGCTATCCACCGTCCAGATTAAAAAGAAAATTTGAGTACACAAAAAAACAATATGAAAATAGTAGAGAAGCTCCGTCCTAACATGCGACATGCAGGAATGATTCTAAATATTATTTGTACAAACAGCTATAACTGCTACCAGTCACCACCCACCGGCCAAAGTCCTAATATCTTGCCGGCATCGGGCCATAGTGCGCCACGTTACAATCACTCAATTACGAGGAGAAAAAAAAATTAGATCATCGGATAAGACTATTTTTTTTTCTCCCGAAAGTACCAGGGCTACAGATACAACCACGTCTCGTTTCACTGCCATCGTACTAAAAAATTACAAAAAAAATTATTATTTGTTCAGCGGTTTTAATATTTCTACACCGACGTACCTATCTAATGGCAATATTTAAAAAAAAACGCTTGCCAACTCAGACTCTCAGAGATCGGCATGTAAACTTTCTTGAATCTTAATTTTTAATAATTTATTAACTGTATGTAATTTATTACAATATGATTAAACCAAAATTAATTAATATTAACAAAATTACAAAATTACCTATTTATCAAACTTGATAATGAATAGTGTACGCAAAATGAATATTTTAAAAATGTATGTAATATATAATATTTTAATCATATTCATACCGACCTATGGTACGCCGGTATTGATTTATAAGTGAATAAGAGCTAAAAATATAATTTATGAGCTAACATTATATTATATTCATTTATAGGTAAGATTTGGTTTTGGTAAAAAATAGTTCAACATACCAATTAATTTAGCACACGTTAATAGGTACATAATATATATGTGGAAATTTAGCACTTAAAAAAGCCATGGTGGGATCTATCTCCCATATCGACCCCGTGGGCCGTGACAACGCCCATGTACCCAATTAAAACATTACTTATGAAAGGTTTATTTTATTATTTTTCATGATAAATTAAATACCTATTTGTGTTATATAGTTTTTATAGTCTGACTTATTATTACCGCTTTATAGTATTAATTTTAATTCATGTTCATAATATGATTTTTAAATTATAATTTTGTATAGTTATGCCTACCTATATAATACTAAATTGAATAAAAAAGATAAAATATTTAACGTACCTACATAATATACATATTTTATTATAGACTATAATAGTGCTCAAAACCTCAAAAGTTTCAAATTTAGGTGTATGCGCCGCTACCGATCCTACGAGTTGTGCGGTTGTCGGCAGCGACTCGCGTAGAGTGTTGAAAGCTGGAGCGGGACAGGTTACTCAATATAGATATAATATCGTTACAGGTTTAAGGTCGGAAACACGTATATTTATAATAAGAAATAATTCCGATAGCGGGCGCCCAAAATACTAATATTAAACTAAAGTACCACAGCTGGCGAACAATAATTACATTTAAACAACCCACTGACACGTGGGGCTAACAAAACTCTTAGACCTGACTACGGCGACTGAATGGCTCGGCGGCTACGTGGCTACGGCGACTGTGTGGCTCCGCGACTGAGGCGATCTTTGGTCACGACCAATATCGGTCCCTCGCCGGTACGGCGACGGCGGACAAATCCTCGGCTTGTCGCTCGACGATGATAGTTTGGGGTTCCGCGCGAGTAGCGCGAACGCGAGAACGGATTAATATTCGCGTATTGCCGTGGTACTGTGGTAGACACTCGCGATCACGGGGAGGGTATAATAAACACGCGCACGGCGAATATACACGATAACGGGGCTCGAAGCGAACTTAGTGTAACACGTCGATCACGACGGACAAACAAGCGTGTTCACACGCGACTTTTATTGTTTTATGCGCTGTAAAAACAGGTACGTATCGCGACGACGATCACAACGCGAAAACGTACTTCTAACGTAGGTACTTGGTACCGACCGTGGCCGCTGATCACAGCTCAAGCCCACGGACACCTCGTGTTCACACGAGGTTTTTATGACGGCACACGGGAACGACAGCGCGGACGTTGCGCTATGCTCAGCCGTTGGAAAAAGACAAAAAAGTGACACAAAGTTCACGACGGCCGATGGCCATCTCGCCGGCCGTTGACGGCGGCGCGGTACTACGGAGGGGGAACGCGTCGCGCGGAGCTTCGACATTTGTCGTGACTTAGAACGTCCAAGGTTTTGGCGGCGAACCCGTTCTGCGTTCGAACATTAGGGATGAAATGCCCAATATTGTAACCATATTTTGTTTGGTAATTAAGGTTCTCTATTAGTATCTAAAAGGGGTGGTTTATGAAATAGATAATGATGAATAATAAATAAATAATATAATTTTCTCGAAAAATATGCACGTTGTGTACACGAATCATTGTAGAAAGTATAAGGAGCGTATGCTTTGATCGTAATGACTGAACTATGTCCGTCGAACAAGCAACAACTGCCACCGCCGAAGGAGCTGTCGATACCACTAGCTAGTACCGCAATACAGCCGCGCCGCAGAAACCGAACAAGGAGAAGCGAATACTACCGTCCTGCGATCCTGGTACCTACTACTGTAAAATAGGTTTACTTGGGACATTTGATTTACTTGAATACAAATTATATAGTATTATAAATGATAAGATTTGAGCACTAGAATTGACACAACCGTATGCACATTTATTAAAAATTAGTTGCAACAACTACTCGTTAAATATATACAATAATTTATTATTATTAATTATACGTAATTTTTGCTGTTATCATGAAATTCTGAAAAAAAATAGTTTTTGTGGTAACTTAATCATGTACTTTTATGTATTTATAAATCATCTTATACCTTTAAATTAAACTATGTGGTATTATAAAGTAACGCAGTAGGTGAGTTGATTCCCGAGACCGACTTAATGTATTAGTTGATTCCCGGGTCATCAAAGGCTGTGACACTCCGAATTGTTTTGTATTTTTTTGTATTAATACTAATTTAATTTTATATAACGCCTCCTGAAATGTCAACACAATTACTTGTTGTATTATTTGTATACAGATTGTAAATTTTATCTATTTTAATAAGAAAAAATATATGTAACCCGCGGGATCGTAATGTATTTCCAAAGTGGCCCGCAAGATCAATTTTGTAAACCGATAGCTTAAGAAAAGCAGTCCAACGAAGAGTGTCCTTTGCGTGTGTATCATACTTCCAGCTACACATAGGCGCAATTTCAACTTTTGACTTTGGGGGGCTTAATATATTAAGGGCAAGCAGACCCGTGGGGGCTATGCCCCCCACACCCCCCACCTTCACCATTCATATTATCTTACCTTATAATATTACTTCATAATCCAATTAAAATTTTTTTTCTTCATTATTACGGTCGACCTACCTCAATTTTTAAAAATATTAAAATTTTGCCATATAAAGACGTCAACTACACTTACATTTCACATTTGTTGTCTCTGTATAATTGAGAGATATCGAAGGAGAAGAAAATGTATTAAGTTTATAATAAATGTATAAATAATAGGAAAATTAAATTTTGAATACATATTTTGGAAACAGTGTGATGAAATTAAAATATTATAGTTTAATAAATTTATGTATTTTAGTTCTGGGAACTAATTATCATTGATTTGTAGATGAATTAAATTATTAAAATAAAGATGATACTGACATTTTCTAATTGAGTAATTGAATGTATTTTGTTCCCCAATCCTTAAAAAAAAGTATAAATATAGATATAGTATAGATTACGTACTTTTAAGATTTGTCAGCCGCAATTCAAAATCTCTCATGTCTATGACAACTAACGAATTGAACAAAGTTTGAGTCATATAGAGCTGGTACATTTAACGGGCAAAGAAGTGCACGGGATCAGCTAATTATAAATAATATCGTTTATGCAATTTGTTTATAAGTTTATCGTTCTGTTTATATTAACGAGGTCTCGGAGACTCGACCTCGCGCGTGGTGTGTGATATTATTTCTAGGGATCAGGGTTACCTTATGTGAAGCAAAGTACTCAACGTAATATATATATGTATATCTGTTATTGAATATTAATGTATTATTATTATCTACTACAAGTTACAACATCGAAAGTATACTTATAAATTATAACTCCGGGCTACCGATCGGGCCATGGTGTGTCGTGTGTGCCGATTTTTATATAGTAGTCGTACTTTATTGATAAAAATAATATAAAAAAAGTCATATAATAAGGGTTAAAACCGGTATTAACCGAAACCGAAACCAAAATTTGATATTTTTAAAACCGAAACCGAAATTTTGGGTTTTTGAGAACCAAAACCTAAACCCAAACCGATTAAATCATAAAGGTTCCAGTCCCTGATTTAAATACACAATACAAGATACAAAATACAATTGTATCTCAGGTACGTATCTTAAATACTGCCCAGAGTCTGTGCTGGACGCTGATACTATAAATTGTAAATCTTATATTTATTTTGCAAACAATAAATCATTTCGGTCATCAAGGAAAATTTTTTAGGAACTCAAATAATTTAGACAGTCATTTAGTACATAATATATTTTTTTTTATTTTATTTCGATAAATAATATTCCATGCATTGCACAATGAAGAATAATGACTAACAGAAAAATCAATATAAGATAAAAAAAACAAGTGATATTTAAAAAAAATAATACTCTTGGGAAAAACAATTGTTCATAAGATTAGAAAGCGAATGACTATATATAATGATCACATTTTATATTATTTTCTAAATTTCTATTTAAATACCTAAATTTAACACACAAGGGTGACACCATGAAATCGTGTTTTTAACATACTAACCACGATTTTTTTCTAAAATTGTTATATTAAATTTCAGCACTATTATAATTTATAATTCATATAGGTAGTATATTTTATAAAATGATTCTTATGCTCTATACTTGATGTTCAGGGACAGTTGGATCTCTGCAGTATGTGTGATCCCACTGACATTTGTCCACGGCGTTTTGAGGATCATTTGATGTCCGTATACCTTGTTTCCAAGATTACTTAGAAGAAGACTTCGAAGAAGACTTAGGACAAGACTTTGAAGAATAATTAGGAGAATACTTCGAAGGAGACTTAAAAGAAGTTTGAGCCAAACCGTTGTCCGTGAATGTCTAAAACAAAACGATGAAATCGTATTTAATCGTCTTAATTATAATTATTGATTAAACATCATTTGGTAAAATATTAATTATTGACTTCCATTGTATATAATAGATTATTTTGACGATTACTATACATCAAGTTGTGTGTTTGATAGTAATGGTTCGTAGTTTCGATTAAATAATTGTTTCCATACCTAATGGAAATTAGAAATTTATTATGATAAGTAATTCCTATAATACAGGGCATGAAACCACGTATGAAAAATCTGGTTACCTGGTATTAATTCTTCAAGATTACCAGTAACCACTTTGGAAACGGTTTTATCAATCTATGTTATTTCGGAAAATTTTAGTTTTAAATTTAATTTACACAAATAAATATCCACTTTATAGAACTGTTCAGGGCAAGATCAATTAAATAATTAATAAGTCCATACTTTGTCATTTGAGGCTATGGATAAATATAAATTAAAATTAAACTATACCCATAAGTTATGGTTGGGCCATAACCATTGACTGAAAAATAGCTCATGGAAAAGTGTTATCCTACATCAATTAGAATTAAATAAAATACCTAAATAATAATCAACAATTATTAATTACTAATTACTGATTAGTTATGTTGTCAAAATATTGTTTTGTAAAAAAGTAAATACTTAAATTGGAAAATGAATACAAAATCTTTTGTTATATAACCTTTTACTAACAAATGTAAAATAGATCCAAGCAACTAGTATACTATGTTTATCGTACATATTATCTTGTAAATAAAATTATTAATCATCAAAAAAAAAGATTTCCAAAAAAAAAAACTATAAAATAATATTAATATTTTTCATATCTGGTTTTGTTGAAATTATCGGG
The DNA here is from genome assembly GCF_019925205.1 of Metopolophium dirhodum. Taxonomy (NCBI): domain Eukaryota; kingdom Metazoa; phylum Arthropoda; class Insecta; order Hemiptera; family Aphididae; genus Metopolophium; species Metopolophium dirhodum. Next base: position 38,048,861 of record NC_083560.1, read on the forward strand.
TTTGAAAAAAAAGGTTACCGCTACACGTTACCTCTTTATTAAATTTGGCGGTTACCGGTAATTGTTATTCGCTTCTCAAAATTAAAACTTACAAACTACTAGGAAGTTTCAAGCCCTGCTATAATATAATAAGCAGGTACCATTATTGATATGTGATATACTGAAACATATTTAAAATTGTCAATAATCAGCTAATGAACATAATATTAGTTACCTACATAATTGTAAAAATTTTAAATTTTATTAATTAAACAAAGTGTGTGAAGCTATTACTAATTACTAAAATTATTTTTCAACTTTTAACTATATAATGGTATATGTCATAACTAAGATGGGAATGCAAGGCCGTCTACAGGGAGGCAAATAGGGGCAGTTTCCTCCATTGGCTCTTTATCTGGGTTGATTAACATAATCATTATTGATGAATTGAATGTCCTAAAAAAACTTAAAAATGCCCTAAAGTATGGCAAGAGCGGGAAATGAACTATTTTAGTCGCTGACGACGTGTGCGCAAGAGCCGCAGGTGAGACCCGCATTTCACCCAAGACTGAAAGTACTTTTGGGGCTTCCCACTTTACCGCCCGCTAGACGGAAAAAGGTTTCTTTCAAACGCTTCAACCGCCATCAAAAACTAAACTTTCGGTGCAGGTGAGACAAAAATTATTTTTATTCTTAATATAAAAGATATAATTTATAATATACATTTAACAGATCGTAAGAAAATTGTACTGATCGTTTTCTCATTCTTTAATCTGAAAATTAATTTCTCCTTTTTTTTATAGGTTTAAATCATATATTTACTACAAAAATCATGTATTAGCATGTAAAAATTTAAAAATAAAACTTAAAATTTAAATTAAAAAAAAACTTCAAATGCCCCAAAACTCCTAAATGCAAAAAATGACCTTAAAATTTAAAATTGTAAAAAATACAAAATAAAAATTTCTTATTTTATTAGTGTATATTATAAAACGAGTATCACGTAACTTCAGTAAAGAATGATAAGTGCATCGAAATTCCAACCTCAGTCATAACCTATGTAAAATATGTAATATAAAATATCGTATAGTAAATATTTTTAAAATTAAATAAAAAAGGTGGATAAGTGGATGTCGCTCTGCTGTACAGTAGGTTACAAGTGGGTCACTGTAATGGATGGTGTTAAATTTGAAATCAATGATATAATATCATTGTATAAGAAAAACGATTCTGAGCGAAAACGGTCAGTCAGCCTATGATTTTACCAAGTATATTTGATGATATTATTGTGAATAAAGGAATTTATATATAACCTATTTACGTGGAGCCTTGTTTTAAATTTTCAATCTTTAGCCATAAAAGTTAAACATTTTATACATTTTTAACCACAAAATAATTAATAAATTATAAATTTGATAAATATTGTCAAAATTTGAACTTTAAATGCTTCTAAAAACAAATTGTGCCTATGTATTTTTAATATTTTTCAACTGCTATTAGAACGATATATCAGGAGCCTTATATTAAATTTTCACGCTTTTTTACCAAACAAATAAAAATTTATTGATATTTATCGAAAAAAAAACTAAAAAAATTGAAAACTGACAATGGCCGTAAACAGCTCAAAAAGAGTCAAAATATTTTGTAAATTTTATGGTGTATAGAAAATGCTAATATGAACATTCAGTGAAATTTTCAAGTATCTACAGTCATTCGTTTTTTAATTACAATAAAATAAGAAAATTGTTACATGAGAAATCGAGTAAATATTAAATGTTGTAAAAATATTAATTTCAGACGCTCATAAAAATTTAATTTAAGTTTCTTCTAGACATTTTTTTTTTTTGATAAAGGTAGACAAACTTATGAGTAATCTTATATTGCATTTTCAAATCTTAGATTTAAAAAGAAAAAATTTTATGAATTCTCAATTCAAAATAATTTGCTATTTTTCGTGATTTTTCCGTATTTTGTCAAAATTTGAACTTTAAATACTTATAATTAAAAACTGTGACTAAGGATTTTTAATTTTTTTCATCTGCCTTTGAAACAATAACCTAGGAGCCTTCTATTAAATTTTCAAGCTTTTTTAATCAACAGATAAAATTTTATTGATATTTATAGAAAAAAAAAACTAAAAAAATTGAAAACTGACAATGGCCGTAAACAGCTCAAAAAGAGTCAAAATATTTTCAACATTTTATGGTGTATAGAAAATGCTAATATGAACATTCAGTGAAATTTTCAAGTATCTACAGTCATTCGTTTTTTAATTACAATAAAATAAGAAAATTGTTACATGAGAAATCGAGTAAATATTAAATGTTGTAAAAATATTAATTTCAGACGCTCATAAAAATTTAATTTAAGTTTCTTCTAGACATTTTTTTTTTTGATAAAGGTAGACAAACTTATGAGTAATCTTATATTACATTTTCAAATCTTAGATTTAAAAAGAAAAATTTTTATGAATTCTCAACTCAAAATAATTTGCTAATTTTCATGATTTTTCCGTATTTTGTCAAGATTTGAACTTTAAATGCTTATAAATAAAAATTGTGACTAAGGATTTTTAATTTTTTTCATCTGCCTTTGAAACAATAACCTAGGAGCCTTCTATTAAATTGTCAAGCTTTTTTAACCAACAAATAAAATGTTATTGATATTTATAGAAAAAAAATCTAAAAAAAAATGGAAACTGAAAATGTCCGTAAACCGCTCAAAATAATTGGAAAATGTTATGGTGTATAGAAAATGCTTATATAAACATTCAGTCAAAATTTCATGTACTTACGATCATTTGTTTTAGAGTTGCACCAAAAACCTAATAGTATTTTGATACCAATTATTACTTAGGAGTTTGATTCTACATATCGCACATAAATAATTAAAATTTTATCCAATTTGTATCCAAGTCCTTACACCTTATAACCTACGCTTATTACGCCAGCATGGGACCCTGATATTATCGGATGGAATAACAACAAACTCCCACACTGACCGTAATTTATTTACTCACACATGTCACGTATTTGTACGATTATATTATATTCAATTATATTTCTATTATAATTCACCTAGGTTTCAGTGCATGAGACACGGGTTAAAAACTTTAAAACAATAAATAATAATGATTTTTGTTTTAAATTTTTAGTATTTTATATATTTAATTATTTTGAATTTACGTATTTTCTTCAATTATGTTATTTTTAAACTACACATAACAAAATAATCTCATACTAACAAATGACGACCTACCAGAGTTCCGTAGATGTTTTAAACATCTAAATTAATTAACTAAGGTGTTGATTAAAATTTAAAACAAAAGGTGGGTTAGTGTATGTCACTCTGCTGTACAGTAAGTTACAAGTGGGTCACTTTAATGGATGGTGTTAAATTTGAAACCATTGAGTCTAAATCCCATGTCGCTGCATGTTGCACCAAAAACCAAAATCGATTTTCTTAAAAACATATTTTGTGTAAAAATCAGTCAGTCAGTCAGCCTATGATATTACCAAGTATATTTGATGATATTATTGTGAAAGTAATTTGTATATAACCTAGTTACGTGGAACCTTGTTTTAAATTTTCAATCCGTAGCTATAAAATTGTATATTTTATAAATTTTTAACTACAAAATAATTAATAAATTTAATATCTGTTAAATTTTGTCAAAATTCAAACTTTAAATGCTCATGAAATAAAATTTTGCTTATATATTTTTAATATTTTTCAAATGCTATTGTAACAAAATAAAAGGAGCCTTCTATTAAATTTTCAAGCTTTTTTTACCAAACAAAAAAAACTTTATTGATATTTATAGCAAAAAAAAATTTAAAAATTTAAAACTGGCTATGTCCGTAAACAGCTCAAAAAGAGTCAAATTAATTTCAAAATGTTATCGTGTATAGAAAAAGCTAATACAAACATTCAATGAAATTTTCAAGTATCTACACTCATACGTTTTTTAATTACAACAAAATAGCATAATCCATATCGATAACATTGTTATACAAAAATAAGATATCGTCAAATAAATTGACAAAAATGTCATACTTTTTGAGCATTTTTGTTGTCCTAAAATGTGATGACAGACACAAAAAATAAATAAATAAATAAATAAACACACATCATTCAAAAATCAATACATTCATCGCTTCGATCAGAATCTAAAATAAATGAAAATTGCATGTATCTACTGTAATTTATTTTAAAGTAACACCACTTACACCAAAAACCAAAATCGATTTTACGTAAAATTCACGTCTTACTTAATTTATTTGTTTTTTCCCGGCGCTTTTGGAGACTAGATGCTGTTCATTTCGTCATCCCCGACGCACCTACTAGATTCACTTTCCCACCGTAAAAGTTGAAAAGCTAAGCATTATTTCGACTACTTATCGTGTACACGACACAAAAAATAAAAATTTATTACGCAGAACGTAAATTTGCTAAATGTTTCAATATAGGTTGATTCATTCTAATTTTAAACCAACGATGCTAAATGTGATCCGCTAATCGTAAATTTGCTATATAAGATAGAGACGATAAAATGCCCGTGTTACGTTTTAAATCGTGGGTCATGGAGCTGCATCGTTCATAATATTTCGGACTTCGGTAAAATGTAATGCCCTCGAGCCCGCCATCATTCTGTCTTATCACTATGTACCACGAACTATGATAATAATAATTGTTGTCAAATAAATAACAACATAGTATTATTATTTTTTCGTTTGCCGACTTTAAACTTGAATCACTCGCGAATCGCGATTATTTGAAATTTGAATAAAAAATACAGATGACAGAACAGTCGTACAGAGTAAGTTCTATTCATACATTTTAGTAAAAAATCACCTAGGACAAGTGTATTCCTTTTAGTAAAATATCCAAAGTATCGCCTCGCCACATTACGTTAATTTTCATTTGTAAGTATTATTTTCTTGTTGTACTGATTATATTTCTTAATAATATGGGGTCAGTCTAATTTGCTCATTTGTTCACAAATATAGACTTCCAAAAAATGAAAATAGAAGGAAATAATGGCTAAAAATCTTCGAATTAAATGATTGTCCCAATTCCTGGATAGATCTGCGGTTATCATTTCACAATTAGTGATTGTAAACAATGCTCGGTAAATTAGTAAACATGTTTACAGGCTGTCTAAATGTCTAAATGCCTGATTCACACACACTTATGTAAGTATATTATGCTAGTCTCTGATATTAAATGTTTGCCAAAACCAATTGTTACTTAAGAGTTTATCGCTTTCAGTTCATTCAGTTTCAAAACTGAAATATATGAAGTACCACATACAAGGAACTAGGAAGTCGAGCCAATGTATTGACAATTTTTCAGACGTTGAATTTCTTGAAGATAATTCTGACGGCTCTGATGAAGCAATACAATATTGGAGTGAATATTGTGAAATTTAAAGAGAATATTGTGAGAATATTATTGATAGGATTTTATTTTAAAGCTATTTTCCTGTGTTATTAACTAACATACCCACCTGATCACGGGAGACATTGTATAATATCTAATTATGTGTGCGGACTTATATTTTGTATTTTAAGAAATATACTCATGTCTGGAATAATATTTTGAAAAATCAAAAATGTTATTATGTTTTAATTGTTTTACCAACAAAAAAAATATTGATATTTTAAAAAATTCTAAAAAATAAACTACTTGACTTATATACATTTTTTACCATAAAAATTGTTCTTTTAATCAGAGTTACAAATTGGCTATTTTGAATTTTTGCCAAAAAATTTAAATCAAATTAAAATTTTTATTTTCAGTATAAAAAAAAAATATATTTTTTTATATTATACGTGACACGCGTAGCGCAAGTGACTATAAATTATTTATATAAAAATAATTTAAAAATACTGATCTGTACAAAATTTATTTCACCTGTCAAGTCTTACTGTTACAGTATTATAATATTATGGTTACGGTAAGCCAGATCTTATATAGATAATCTTCTATCAAATCTCGAATCACAATAACAACAAAAACAATTTTAGAATAAATTAGTATTTGAAATCATGCCACAAATCTTGATATACTTGGTGATTCCAAATAATTTTATAATGAATAATGTAATTACAATTCATAGTGAGTTATTATTTTAAATATCAAATAAATTTTCTAATAATATTGACTAATATATTTTTTTATACAACCTGTATAAAATTATTTTATACCATGCGTATAATACCTCGTATAATATAATTTTATACCACTGTATTTACCTAGTATAATACAAAGTCACACTCCTATGCAGTGACTCCGAGGCACCGGCCATTATTTTTAGATGAGGCTCGAATTTGATGAAATAGATGAATTAGTAAATTAATACAAACAAAATAATAGTTCATGCAAATGTAGGTAGTGAGAGTGAAGATTAATTACTAAAAAAAAAAAACAGAAAATAAACAGAAATTGTATTTGATATTAATGTGTTTTTGCTATAATTTGAGTTACATTTTCAATTAAATTTGTTTTGTGATTTATTCATAGTTTACAAATGTATATTAATTTTGCCATTCACACAAGTTTCAGGCATTTTCGAAATCAAAGATTATAAAAATAAAATTAGGCACAATTAACCGTAAAGATAGAACATAGGTGCCAATTAATGATAGTGGCTGTTGAAAAATAAATTTAAAATAACCAAAAAAAATTGTATTGACAGTAAATTTAATTTTTTTAAAGTATTTATAAATACCTATTTACTTCTGTTTATTTAATTTTTGTACATACAATTTGTATGTATATATGTAAATTTGTATGTATATATATCGTATAAAATGTAAAATAAAAAATATACTTAATATTATTTAAAAGTTTTCATGGCATTGATCATCTATACTTAGTGTTAAGTACAGTATTATACTTTATTTTTTGGTATTTTCACAAAAGATAATATAAAATAATTTACAACAATTTACAAATAGTTATGATACAATAGAAATGATTATAATTAAAACCAATAATATAATTTTATATATTAAGTACTATTATTTATTACACTTAAATATACATAGGTATTGTAATTATTTTACTATATTTTTATTCATTAAATAAAAACTTGCAGCAGCATAAGCCATTGGGATTCAAAGTTTGTAATTATTATTTGAATTTAACCATATGGCTTTTCTTACTAAACTAAAGGTGCAAAAAAAAAAACTGGTAAACAAGTATTTTTGAGAGCCTTAGAAAAATTTTCCTCATAGCCTCTAAAGATCCCAGGCTGATACTGCACCTATTTGTAACAAAATATAATATATTATTATGTATTATAATTAAAATAATATTATGATTTCATCAATGTTATCACTTATCTTTTTTTGTTAATTGCAGAAAAGGAACCAGTATAGACAATTTTAGAAACAGACCAAAAAAATTATTTGCCTCAAAGATCCAAGAATATCTGCAACAAATTAAAATTAAAATTAAATTGTGCGAAAAATAAATTTATATTGAATTTTAAATAAAGATTATTAGTTTGCTGTCAGTGACAAATATCTTTAACAGTGTAAGTAGGTACAAGATTTTATATTTTGTAGTTTTTAGATTAAATAAAAACAAAACAATATAATAGTTATTTTTTCAATATTTAATAATACTTTTTTTAATTATATAATTATATAATAAACTATAAATAATTATTATTTTAACTATTTCTTGTAGGTACCGGTAACAAAGTTTAAAACGTTATATACATTGTACATAATTAATATACTAATATGATATTATTAGTTACTATGTTACAGATGTTATATAACAGTGTTGGCCTGGCTACTAAAGGGCCCAGGCAGTATTTTTGTTTAGGGGCCCCATCTACCTCATGTAGTTATCAAATTATATGCATGCAATTTCATGTAAGACCATAGTTTCATAATTAATTTATTGTAAGTTAATTCAAATCTTTATTTAATTTAAATTTGTTTTTAAATATTATCTTTAAAAATCTTCCTGTCTACTCTAGTTTATTTATAAAAAAATCATTAATTTTTTTAGTTAGATCATTGCATATTTTATACAAATATTAAATTTCTTCAATGTAACATTTATTTAAAATTTGATTTTTTAGCATTGTAATCATTGACCAAGCTTGCATGATATAGTTGAGTGACTTAGTTTGAAGATAAACTTAGAGTGGTGTAGATACAAAAAAAAATATGCAAAATGAGTGAAAGCCATTTGACAATTTTTCAAATAAAATGTTAACAATGCCCATGAACTTGATGGAGTTGATAAATTTTCCTCGTATAATTTTGATTAGAAACTGGAGGAATGTTACAAATTTACTGGTCAATTACAAAAATGAATTATGGATGATGGTATTAGTTTCTAAAATTGAAAATGTGTGACTAGTTATTTATAGCAATACAGATCAACGTGCGTGATGTGTACAAATACTATAGGAACCTATATTTTTCCAACTGCGGATATTTCTATGTTATTTTACTATTGTAATGAATAAGTGTGTAGTACCGTCGTGCAGCGTTCAGTCAATTTGGTATTGACACATGAAATAATGCAACACGAAGTAGGATTATAGTAATAGTGCTTTTTATTTATCTAAAATATTGTATGGTCATATAGGCCATCGTGAGAACCAAGTTGGTTACATACTGGATATACCCTGAGTCAACACATTTGTATAGATACTGTATACAAATGCTCTATACGCATATGACGTACATGCATGCATATACAACTCAGTATGCTTGGAAATATACATGCATTCTTTGTTGGTGTGTTGACTATCTGTGACTAATAATTTAGTTATTTTAATTATTTATCGAGGCTTAATGTATTATGGTTAAAAAAGGTTAGGAGCACGAGCAGTGATCGCTGCTTAGCTGCATGGACCATGAGTCATGGCGACACTGCAATATTAACCCACATATTATTTAACTTACTTGCAGACAAGACGTTGACCTTTCCTTTTGGGATTTCTATCCAACCAACTCGTTTTTGTTTATTCTGTAAACTCGTATATCTGTCTTATTGTATTAATATTGTAATTTCTAATACGAAAAAAAAACATCAAAGAAAACAAATACTATAATAACGTAATATTGTTGGTATATTTTGTTGATAAGAGATATCAGAGATAAGGGATAGAACTATGCGATAACAGTTAATTATAGCACGGGAAAACAAGTCGATTTGAACCGACCAATGAGAATTATGCTGGTGCTGAAATCGTGATATTGTACGTTTGTAGAAAGTAAATTTCGTCAGCACTACCTCCATAAGAACCAGGATCGTAGAAGCTGATTCTACTCGTTCTACAGCAATAGCGGCTATCCGATAAACGCAACCGTGGTGGCATGCGTTCCTGTTACTTATATTTCACACTTTACTTTTTCTTTTTACTTTCCTTCCTATTACTTATCTTCTTATTTTTAATATGCTCAAGCTCGATACGTCCGAGCAGAGAAAAAAGAGCACGGCGGAAAGTTTTCTCTGAACCCCCCCCCCCCCCCCCACACACACACAATTGACCAATATCGATGTTAAATTTTTTTACGATAAATTATTAATGAATTATTGCTATTACTGTTAATTTTACATTTCCGTTAACCTTAACACTATATTATCTAGTTATTTATCTGTGATCACAGTAAGTGTAAATTTGGATTATATACCATACAAGGCATACATACATATTCTTCGTGAACGATATTTTTATACCGATATGTATCGTTAGTCATTGACAATGGTTGACGGTTGTTACACTCAAATTTGTTTCTTAAGAACGTTAAATGTTTATGAAATATACACATACACAAATACATAATCGTACAAGCTATAAAAAAAGCCTAGATAATAGGTTCAAAATAAAATATGAATAATCCCTATATTAAGGCTTTAAGTAAGTTAAGGGATTATATATCGTGTAGATGACGGAAGAAAATAGACCTCGAGACAAGAATCGCTGTCAATTGAATGCTCTCGCTAGTCGCTGGACAGAGTAAATATAATCAGTAATCATCCCTAGTATCAGTACTGAAAAGGAAAAATCAATATAAATGCCTGAAAATGCACATCCGTACAACACCGAATTAATAATACCTTACAGTGAACAATTATTGTGTTTTAGCTTTCAATAATTTATGTCTATAATTTCTGCTCATCTTTAAATGTTATATACAATTCATTAGTTAGAAAAAGTAAAAATACATGCTTCAATTCAGAGGTTTCATTAAATTATGAAAGAAAATGTTGAATAATACTATTATTCCCAAAAATCGGGCAATCCCTAATATGAGTTTAATCTTAATATCTAATAATAAATTATAATGATAAAATAAATATATAACTATTGAATAAATATCGCTATAATTATATTATAATAGAGCATTATATTTATAAATATATATAAAATAAATAAATAAATACAGCCAGTTTATCAATATCAGTATTTGTAACATTCGTTGAGGACAGGTTGTGTACACAACAGATATTCAAAGAATTTGTTATTTGTACAAAAACCTAACAAGGAGTAATAAATATACATTTATTATTCAATTTACATTATATCATAACAAATTAATAAACTCAAGTATTATGTGATAATAATATAATAAACGAAAAATATTTTTATATGGATCAGTATATTTATTTGATATATTTGTGAATGTAATAAATAATATAATACATGTATACAATATATTAAATCTAAAAAAAAAATAGTAATATTCCCATACAATGATAATATATTAATATTACCAGTTAGGGGTGTCGGTGCCGGTCATTTATTAAGGAGTAAAATGTAGGCAATTCAATTTACATCTTGTGTCGGAATCGCGCGGAACGTGCATATGCGTGAGTATGTAAATTGATATTACTATATTAGTGTGAATGAGCTATAATTACACGCGCAGGTAAAGATATTTACGCACACGCATGCACAAGTGAGTGATTAACTTTGATGACTATTATCGAAGCACTGTTTTGATAAACAAAAATGCTTCTACAAGAAAAATTCTCACGCCTCGCTGATATGTCGGATTTTGGTAATTTTTATTTTTATCTGAAAGATGAGAAGTTTTTGCAGGTCGGATCAACGCACGAATTTTTATTTTACCTTAAATAGTAGTAGACAATTACGTTTGAAAAAGAACAAATATTGTGCATTATTCAAATGCATCTTCCAGCTTCTATAAATCAGGCTTTGATCCGACTTACAAAATGTTCTCTGCTTTTAAATAAAAAAAACATTAACGAAATTCGACTATTCTACAGGGGTGAGAGGTTTTCCTGTAAGACATGTTTTTGTACAAAAAAGCACCGGCTGTGACCTTTTTTTTTTTATCCACAAATAAATATTATTACTGAGTACAAATTATCATATATAACACTATTATATTCAAAAATAAGAATACCAACAAACAAATTACTTTAAATTAAAATTTTGATTTTTAAAAGTTAAACTGTCAACGTAATATCTTTGAGGTACATCTACATAATACATTGGTCCAAATCAACAAATTTAAAATACAGTTAACCTATTACAGGTGTCTAAGAAGATATCAGGTATCTCTAAGTCTACATTATAATCACAAGTTCAATAAACAATAACATACAAAATTGTTACCAAAAACTAACTGGTTTAACAAGGAAGCATAAACGGAGCCTTAATATTGATAACTTTATCACAACAATAAAAAAAAATATTAATAATAAAATAATAAAAAGAGATTTTACAATAAGATTTAATGTATTTTGTTTTAGATTACAAATAAAATAGTTAACTAGAAGAAAAATTTGATTATTGCTAATTCTATATTGAATAATATAATATAAGGATAAATGTACAGCATACTATTTTATAAATACTAATTTATTTTGAAAATTGATGTACAAGCAAGCTTTTTACTGATATCCATGAGTAAACTTAAAAAAGAATTAGTTTTAAATTCAACTACCTTACTTATTTATGGTTAGTTTAAGGATATGTTTCTACTGACTAATGCTGAGTAATAAAACTGTCTTATTTATCAGAGAGAAATATATGCTAAAATGGAAACAATATATAGTATTATATAATACATATTGGTTTTTTTTTTAAAATGGTACATAATACTGTAAAATCGCTAGCAGACAGTTTTATTTAATAACATAATAATTACTAATAGTTTTTATAATTCCGCATTAAAGGAAAATCAAATAATATTTAAAAGCTGAATTTGATTTATAGTGTTAATTATTTTATCAAAATAATTAATGTGAACTAAAATAATGAAGAAAAACATAGTCAACAAAAAAGATATATTGAGATTATAATACTTGAGTTTAAATAAAATAAAAAATATAAAGGGAAACATATAATAAAGAAACTGATAATTATTAACAATCTGATGACACAGTGAAATATTGGGTAGAGCTATTTGGATCTGGTTCGCCATCACATATTATATGTTTGCCTGAAAACATTAATAATTATAAATTAATGCAACATATTTTTAAAAAAAAGAACATGTGATTATTTTTGGGTATAAAATATCAGTGTCAATGACAACTTTCATTAATAAAAGAAAAAGAAATTAAACTAATAGTTATAGGTACCTTTATACTTACAGTGTCATATGTATACATAAAAGATAATAAGTATAAGAATCTTAGTAAAAAAAAGAAGGAGTTTGCTAATATTGTAAATCAATATTTATTCTGACTGATATACATGTATAATATTAAAAAGATGGACAAGTCGGTTCCACTCTGCTATACAGTAGTTGTCGAGTATGTTATTGTAATGGATCTGTTATATTAGAATTCAATGATAAGTTATTGGATATGAAAAACGATTCTGAGCGGGGACAGTGTGTTGGCCTAGGCCTAGCTCAGTGGCACCGAAAACGTATGGCTACTGGGATAAATTCCCACTAACTTTTGGAGGTGGTAGGTGGGTAGGTGGGTGACTGCATAGTGTATTAATGTCTTATTGGATTCGATAAATTACTACTAAATATACAATATTGTACAAATTATGTATTCAAATGCTCACAAAAAAAAATATTGTTACTTAACGCTAAACTTAATTGTTTTGTTATAAGAAGAAAATTTTGTTGGGAATCTTTCATTAAAATTGCTTATCTTAGCTAATAAAATAAAAACTTTTATGAATTTTTAACTAAAAAGTAGTTTACAAAATTTGAAAAAATTATCAAGGCTTTAAATAGCTCAAAAAGCGTCAAATAGTATTAAAATTTCACCCTATATGGAAAATGCTGAAATATATGGTAAACATTTAATGAATCTACGGTTATTCATTTAGACATACAAACAAATATAAAAAATCAATCAATAATTTACCGCTGAATATCAAATGTAGTAAAATTCAAAAGTTCAAAAGGTCATAAAAAAATAATGTTCAGTTTATGTACACTTTTTTTTGTTTGTTATAGGTAGGAAAACTTATGCCAAATCGTATATTAAAATTTTTAATCTTAGGTATGAAGAAAAAACTTTTATGAATTTCTAACTAATAATAATTTACAACATTTCTCATGGCTATTAATAGCTGAAAAAGTTTCAAAATTGTTTGAAAGTATTACTATGTATGGATAATGGTCATTTTAACATTGAGTAAAAATTTCAAGTATCTAGGTTCATTCGTTTTTAAGTTACAACAAATTGTAAAAAATTGATTGATGAAAATTCTTTAATTTACCTATGAAAAACAAATATCGTAAAAATTTAAATTCAAACACTCCTAAAAAATTAATGTTGCTTTTCGGTAAACTTTTTTTTTATGATTAAGGTAGGTTAATTTGGGAGGAGTTTTCTTTCAACGTTTATCATGTTAGCTTTGAAAAGTAAACCATTTATGAATTTCTAACTGAAAAATTTTCTATATCTTGTTGAATTTTGTCAAAATTTTAACTTCATTGCATATAAAAAAAATTGTGCATATGTATTTCTGATTTTTTGAACTCCCATTTATGAAACTTATAATCAATTTTTTATTAAATTTTCAAGCTTATTTTAATAAAATTCAAACTTCAAAAAATGTCTCAAGGCTATAACTAGCACAAAAAGAGTCAAAATATTATACTGTTAACATATACGTGAAATGCTAATATAAATATTTGGTGAAAATTTCAATTTTTTACGGTTATTAATTTTTGAGTTATACCAAAAAAAAAAAATTAATTTCCCCCAAAAATTTTGAATAGAAATTATCCCTTTTCTTTCACTTTTGTTTTGTTTTTCTCGACGCTTTCTGAAACTACTTGGAATTTTCAATTTTGACCTTCCAAAATAACCGACCAGGTTCACTTTTCTATCAGAAAAGACGCTGGTCTCAAAAACGAAGTATGCTTACTACCCAAAACACAGAAAAAAAATACATATCATTGTAAAACCAATACATTCTTTCGCTCCACTCAGAATCTAAAAGTTTAATGAGATAATTTATTCACGACGATATAATATTTATCAGGTAAATAGAATAATTAATATTGGAAATTTACCAGCAACGAAACGTCTTTTGATTAATGACACTCTATAACCACTACTTACTAGCTCAAATTCTAATCCCGATAATGTAGTACCCTCACAGTTGAATTGAGTTACTATATATGATATTGGGCATAAGCTGTCAACCTCAAATCTTGTATTTATAGTTAAAAATCAAAGAATAACTTAAATGATATATTAAAGTTAAAAAGTTTAAAATCTAAATCACAACACAAATAATAGATCCATCCAAGAAATTTGGCCAGATTAACTGAATTTGTTTTGTTAATTATTCATATACATTATACAGTATACACTTTATATTGAATATAACATGGTTGTGTATTAATACACAACATGCAATATGCAACATTTAATCAACAAACAATTTTAAGGCATTTATGTTTTATACTTAGCTACAATACTTTCAAAGCATTTGCCTTTTTTTCTTTGGCCACAGTCTGTTTTTCCAAAAGCAGTATTTTTTGTTTATAATAATTAGCTTTCAGTTTTGTTCTTTCCGGACTAATTGAAAGTTGAAATTAAGGAACACAATACTTCCACTGTATGAAAAAGCGTATTTTTCTTTTTTCCAAAATTCTTTCTTGAATTGCTCCTAATAAAAGTTATAATTTATACATAATATTAATAGATAATAGATCCATTCACTCTAATATTAACATACAATTTGTTTTGCTGAATGAAAATTTGGTATGCTCTATATTTTTAAATACTTTTTTTATTATAAAATTAATATATTATTCATCATAAAAAACATACCTTATTGGTGACTCCGGTAAGAGGACACATGAAAAACAATTAGATAGCATATCATTTTCAATTTTAGTAACTTCATCAAGACCACTAAAACAGTTAAATTTAAATTCAAAAGATAGTATTTATTATGAGCTAAAAACATTATATTTAGTAACCATTTATAATATTAATTAATCAAAAAGTTAATTTGAATAACAAACTTACTTAGTTAAAAATTCTTCAACATAATCTCCATCAACCAATTCATTTGAATATACTTGTTGGTTACTATCATCTACATAGTAATTTTGGTTGTCCATATTGTCAGTTGTATTTTCAGACAATCTTAAGGAGAAATATAATCAATGGATAAAGTATATACCCAGTTTAGTTACCTAAACTACTCAAAAAATATTTAATATTAATATCAACAGGCCTACTGCTAATATGAATAATATATAAACGTCAATTAATATTTGTTTAGTATACAAGAGTAACAGTAAGACCTGACAGATAAAATAACTTTTATTCTTATCAATGTTTCAAAAAATGTATAGTCACTTGAGCACATATAAAATTATTTTTATTTTTTAATACTGAAATATTCAAAATAACCAATTTATAAATCTGATTATAAGAACAATTTTGAAGGTAAAAACATTTATCTAAGTCAAGTAGTTAATTTTTTAGAATTTTTAAAAATTTCAATATTTTTTTGAGTAAATTGAACATGACATGAGTACATTAATTAAATTGTTTTCACAATTTTTGTTATACATTTAAATAACATAATTTATTTTTATTTTTTGTCAGGTCTTCGGTCTTTCTGTTACACCTTTTATAAGACTACATTTTAGTATAGGTAAATGTTATTATTTATACAATTATACTATAATTGTTATCATTTAAAAAAAAATAAAATATATATATTATATATATACCTATTATAAACAAACTGCATTTGTTGGCAAAATAATTTCAGTTAAGACAATTACAATTTATTTAAGAGTTACGACCAACTTTTACAATTCTTACTCATTTTTTTTCTAAGAAACTTACTAATTACGAATATAGGTGAAAATACTATTTAATACTACAAGTTATCCTTAAAAATAAAAAATGGTTAAACCACAGTTTTGTAAAAGATATGTTTTAAATGTATTCAAGTACCTACATATACGGATACTTATTTTGAAAGTATTGCATAAAAAGTATTTGAATACTTTTACTCAAGTACCTTATACAACATGTTAAAATATAACTTAACAGAACGTTAGTTTTCAAAAAACTGATATCACCTGGACTTTTAGTAAGTAAATTATGTTCTTCCACAACAGTATAGAACCCAAAACATCAAACATTTTTTACTCCAACTCATTCGGTTCACTGTAATCTTCCTCACCACCACCTGTCTTATTCTGTTCTTTTCTTATAATACCAGCTTTCCTTTTCATATTAGTTTTTAAATCATACCATGTCTGAAAAATATATATCAGGTTAAAACATAGGTACATATGTAATACGTATAAGTATAACTATACAATTTATGGTTAATAAGTAGGGTTTGCGTTTTAAAGTAATTCCTGAATAAAAATGTGATTAATTTAATTTCGATATTATTGGGTTGAAATAATTTTTTATCTTTTATATTTTGTGTTAATTTATCAATTTATTACAATAATTTTTTCAATATTTACAGTACAAATCGATAATTATTGTTAAAATACAATTACAATGATATGCGTTTTTTTCTGTCAGTCATTATTTTTGGAGAGTATAAATGCTTATTTTTTTTATAGAGAAGTGAAGCCAGTTTGATGCATTTTAGAAGTAAATATTGAAAGTTCTCAGTAGTTTTACATTTAAAGTGGTTTTTTTATTATTTATATTACTATTAAATCCAAACTCCATAGTAATAATAAATTAAAATTATATTTTTTTTCTATTATAAATACAGTGTACTCTCGGTAACTCGAAGCTCAGGAGGAAAAAAAAATTCTACTCACTAAAAATGTCGAGTTATCAATATCTTAAATTGTTATTTGAAGGGGAATTTTATTTGTTCGAGATGTCGAGAATTTCGAGTTACCGATAGTACACTGTATTTACCTTTCTCCATTCGTGCCACGATTTATTTGGTCCAACCTCACTATTCAACATATTTGCAATGTTTTCCCATAGTTTTCGACGCTGTTTTACTGTGGATCTTATAACGTTTTTCCCTGACACAAGCTCGGAAAGTATGCGTACCTACCACTATCAGTAATAAATAAACAACCTTACAACTTTTTAATTTAATTTTTAATATCTCGTACGTTCGGGTTATTCGTAATTCGTATACGAATCGGTCGTTTACGCGTAGATAATAAAGATAATAAAGATCTTTATTATCTATGCGTTTACGTTACTCGTATGCAGCTGCTGTTTAAGAATACGAGATAATGAACGTAGACGAGCAAAGATAACGAACTGTTCGTTTACGAGTAGTGCCCACGGATTAGTACGGATAGTAAGTAACCACTGGATACGCAACAGACCTGTGATGAGTTAAGCACTGACCGTCTCACGGTGCTGCTAGACTACTAGTGCTTTATAGGATGTGTTCCGTGTTAACCGGGAGAATAAGGAATGACTCAATAGTTCATTATTGTCCCGAGTTAACACTGGACAATCCTATAAAACGCTAGGTAGTTGTCACGCTAAACAGTGAGAAACGGGCGGACTCGAAAAAACAGCATTGATAAGTTGCATCGTTTCGTATCCAGTATATTATTAATCCGTGCTATAATAACGTTTACGCCTGGTCGTTCATTTCGAGAATAGCCCCCCCCCCCCCCCCGCAGTAACATCCAAGGGTCCGGACCGCATTGCCGCCGAAACCGGGACAAGGAGAAGCGACTACCGCCGTCCTGCGACCCTGGTACCTAGTGCGTCCGATGGATATCGACGCGGAAAAAAAGGAGGTAACATATTTACGGTGGGTGGGAGGTTCAAGGGGTCCGGACCGCATCGCCGACGAAACCGAACAAGGAGAAGAGACTACCATCGTCCTGCGACCCTGGTACCTAGTGGGTACCATAAACACTACTTGGGACAACTTCAGATGTATGCTGATCGAAAAGTTTTCAAAATATGAAAATAATGGTAAGGACTAAAAATTCTGATCTTGGCTTAGACTATAAAACCCATAGGTTGTATTTTTTTTTGATTCCCCCTTCCCATTTTTTTAAAAAAAAATATGCTTGTCCCAAGTTAACCTCGATTTTGCAAACTTGGGACAACTATTGTTTTTTATGAAAAAATCATGTTGAAATACATAATATATTTTAACTTGGGACGGATTGTTTAAAAAAAACAGCTTTTAAAACATAACAAATTTAAATTTTTTAAATTTTTATAACACAGTTTATTAACCTATTTTAGATTAAACTAATAAATTAATTTTTTTTCTTTAAGAGGATGTCAGCGCACTATTTGTTTTCTCTCTTTGACCCACGCGCAACATAGACAAAACGCATTTGCGTAGAATCGTTTTTTCTATGTTTTCAAGTAATCTTAGAGTAAAATCACCCATTACAAAAAAGATAAAAAATAATATTTTTGAGGGAATGTCATATCGATTTTATATTTTATTGTTATTTGACTTTGTATTTGAGTTTCAAAATAAACAAAAAAATTTTGTAAATTTAAATGATATTTAAATTGTTTTGAAACAATATTTAGAAAAATCGATGTGACATTCCCTCAAAAATAGTATTCTCTATCTTTTTTGTAATGGGTGATTTTACTCTAAGATTACTTAAAAACATAGAAAAAATGATTCTGCGCAAATGCGTTTTGTCTATGTTGCGCGTGGGCCATAGAGAGAAAACCGATAGTGCACTGACACATCCTCTTAAGGATTAATTAGTCACTTTTTTCTTTTGAAATTACATTAAAAATAAAATAAAACACAACTTGGTCTGTTTAAATTACTTTATAATACCACACTAGGTTCTAACATGGTTTTATAACACATAATAATCTATTTATGTATTTATATTAATTAAATAATAAGTATTTACAATGTGAGCGCACGTCCGGACAGCAAGACGAATAGACGATCGTCGTGAAAGTGACTATAAATAAATGTGTAGTTATACGGTAGTGGTAAAAATATTTCTAGTGCTCACAAGTCATAGACAAAGCCGCAATTAGCAATTATCATATTTAGGGGGCTTTTTTCAGGCATCAAGGATTTTAGGTTTTAAACTAATATGAACTTTTATTCCAAATTACAGCAAACGATGAAAATTGAAATTTGTTGATACCTGCAACGTGTTACGTCCAACATCTAATATTAAGTTATCAAAGTATTAATTATACTTATGAAGATAATATTTTTTACTAAACATTTTGAACTATAACTTTTAACTTTAACTTAACGTTTCGCGTCCGTCGACAAAATGTCTTTTATACTGTGTGACTTATCTATGTATAATATAATATAGAAAACACCATCAGAATTTTTATTAGCTCGATTATAATAAAATGTTTAACAATATAATCAATAATCAAACATAATATTATAGTTATCATATTATTAGGTAGTAGGTACCCACATGGTAAATTATTATAATTAGATTAAAATGAATTTATTAACCATAAAATATTTCGATGGGGGGGGGGGGATGGGTCGAACCCCCAAACCCCCCTCATATACGGCCTTGTTTACAGATAGTAACTATCTACGTGACTACGTGACTATAATATACGTATATGTTTAACATAGACATTCGACCATAACAATATTCGGTATAACAGTATACTCCTTTATACTTTATTTATACACTTAATTTCTATAAATTGCGTCTTTGCCAATTATAGTCCATCGGGACATTTAATAATAATTTTTTTGTTTATATTTTTCGTTTGTAGATCTTGAAGCATTATTCTCAGTCCTAAATTAAAAATTGTCAAATGTATCAAATACAGCAATTAAAAGGTGGATAAGTGGATGTCGCTCTGCTGTACAGTAGGTTGCAAGTGGGTCACTGTAATGAATGGTGTTAAATTTGAATTCAATGATATAATATCATTGTATAAGAAAAACGATTCTGAGCGAAAACAGCCAGTCAGCCTATGATATTACCAAGTATATTTGATATTATTGTGAATAAAGTAATTTATATATAACATATTTACGTGGAATTTTTTTCATCTGCCTTTGAAACAATAACGTAGGAGCCTTCTATTAAATTTTCAAGCTTTGTTACTCAACAGATAAAATTTTATTGATATTTATAGAAAAAAAAACTAAAAAAATTGAAAACTGACAATGTCCGTAAACATCTCAAAAAGAGTCAAAATATTTTCAAAATTTTATCGCGTATAGAAAATGCTAATATAAACATTCAGTCAAAATTTCATGTTCCTACGGTCATTTGTTTTAGAGTTACACCAAAAACCAAAATCGATTTTCTCGAAAAAATGCGTAAAAATTCCCGTTTTTCCTTAATTTTTCTTTTGTTTTTCACGTCGTTTTTGAAAACTACTGGGAAATTTTTACTTTTGACCCCCCAAAGTACCAACTAGATTCACTTTCCTATCAGAAAAGTTACTTTTGAAGAAAATCCAAGCACTTTTACTGTCCTAAAAGGTGATGACAGACGCAAAAATAAAAACAAAAACACACATCATTGTAAAATCAATACATTCATCACTTCGCTCAGAATCTAATATTAAATCATGTTATTATATTTATTTAAAATTAAAATATCCTTTATCATTTTAAATAAGACTGGGTCGATAATAATTCATAACAAATATTTACAATTAATATGCGGTACAGGTACCTATAATATAGTATAAATATAATAAATATAATATAATAACTAATAAGTAAAAATTATTAAAATATACCTACTTATAGAAACAAGGACAGATAATCGTTTTTCATAGGTAGCAACTACCTATGCAATGATTTATAATATTATTGATAAATACATTTTTTGTTTGTATTCAAAAAGTATGTACTTACAAGTTATTACTTAAGTACTTATATAATTATTATTTATTTTAGTTAGTTTCATTAGGTAGAGGCACAAACAATATTATATAGGTAAGTACAGTCTTCTTGTAAAGAATACTTTTATTTTGTACTTGGAATACGTATTCGAATAAATGAGAATTAAAATATTCCGAATAGGTACATTTCAAAAAATATATTCTAAATACATATTGAATACTATTTGAATAAATTGTTTCCCTCCGATAATATTTGTAAGTTTTGGAATGGTTGGAAATTAACGTGGGTCACCAATCTTATTTCATTAAAAAAGAAAAACTATTATTTATAACTTAATGCGGGCTCAATCTTTTATAGAAAAATTTGTTTTGTCAGAAATATAAACTTTTTTTTTAGTTCAAAAAATAGTATTTTTTAATGAATAAAAAATCATTCAGAATACGTATTTGATTAATGTTTTCAAAAAGTATTTAAAATAGTATTCGAATAAAAAAAGTATTTGAATACTTTTATTTTAATACATTTAGTCGACAATAAGACTGATTATATATTTACATAGGTACTGTTTGTTTTTAGTAATTGGCTAATAGTATAGTGCGTTTTATTGTTTAATTAATAACATATTGATTTACTAAGATGATGCGAATTTAAAACCACAGTCGCAGTCATCGTGACAATAAATTTCAAATTTCATTTTTTAAAACATTTTTAACATTAACACTTTCCAACCGGATTACAGAAACCGCCGATAAAAGTGCAACATACCAACTTGCACACATCAAAATATCTATATAGGTAACCAACCCAACCCTATAAGAACAAACCGAAAATTGGACAAGACGATATAAATTGACGCGCAATGAGCCGCTCGAATTCCAGGTCTGCGCCGAAAGACGGAATGACGTCGTCAGAGGAAGCGAAAAGCGGCGGCAAGTCGTCGTCGGAAGCAAAAAGCGGCGGCAGGTCGTCGATGGAAGCGAAAAGCGGCAGCCATCCGTCGACGGACTCGAAAAGCGGCAAGCCGTCGAAGGTGTGCAGCGATCCGTTGATCTTGGGCAAGCGGCCGCCGGTGGATTATAGCTCCGTGACCGACGACCGGCATGCGGTGGACGCGAAGCCGAAGTGCGCCCAGCCGCCCGGGTGCCTGCCCAACGGGGTGCATCAAAACGGAACAGCATTACGCGTGCGACCGCCAGCTGGTGAAAACGCTGGCGCAGTACGTGTCACCGGAAGAGCGGAGGAAAGTGCTCATGTGGCTGGACGCGCTCGGCGAGATGACGCTGGACGACGACGAGCTGTCCGACCGGTCCATGTACGTCACGTGCCTGATGCTGCTGCTCCAGACCGGCCAGCTGGTGCCGCCGTTCACGAGGGTGCCGCCGCCGCGCCCACTCAAAACGCTCCGGGACGTGATCGACAAGCGGCTGTTCAAGAAGGTCCAGATCGAGTGCCGGAAGCGCAGGCTGTACGAGCGCGTGCGATACGAACACCCGGACCGCAGCGTCGCTCAAAGGCCGTCCGACTTTTACGGCCACATGCCGACGCCCAAAGAGGGCATATTCTGTTACGGCGCTGCTTTTAGCACACTGGAGTGACTATTTTAGATATTATATTATGACGCAACTGGTATACAATATAGTAAAAATGTAATAATATATAAACACGATTAGAAAACATTTTTTTTTATATATTTTCTATAATATTGATTTAAATTGTTTACTGTCGTGATAGATATTAGTTTAAACTTTAGGTGTTCGGTTCGAGTTCGAAAGTCGAATTAAGTTTGAAATTCTATAGTTAATACGCACTTGTATAATATGTTTTAAAGCCTTCAAAATATTTCAAACTCAAAAAAAATTCTAACACGTCATATACGTTTGGAACCAAAAGTATTCCCAAGACCCGGTTAGTAATACATTTTTTTTGTCTTATGTCTATATACCTACCAATATTCTATACTAGTTTATTGTTTATAATGTGGACAGTCGGATGATCATTTTTATATTGTAATATTGTTATTTTTAATATCGATTATTTCTTGTGCCTTCGAATTATATTTATAGACTTATAAAATTATTTTGGCTTTGCACTATTTTAGTATCTTAGCGGAGGTTAGGATGAATGTATTGATTTAACAATGATGTGTGTGTTTTTTTAAAAGTTAAAATTGTTTATTATGTCTGTCATCATTACCGTTTGCCCAATACACTGCTCCGATTTTCTTCAACATTATCTTGTTCAACGGGAAAGTGAATATAGTTGGTGAATTCAGGAAAAACACAATTTATAAAATTTTTTTTTTTCCTATATTATTTATATAGATTAGATTATAAGTTCGTAGAACATGGAAAATAATATTAGAAAAAAAGATATATTGACGAAAAATTTCGTAACTAATGAAAATTAAATGTCGTATTAATTAGGTACTAATTAATAATAATATAGTAGTAACAATGTAGCAACATTTTTTTTTTATCTGCTGATAATTTATTTATACAACGCTAGCGTACTTACTTTTTTTCCAACCCAAAACTAAATAACTAAAAAAAATAATAATATAAAAATATAAAATATTACCTGCATTCCGAACGATTATAAATCAATTAGAGCTAAATTCGTCGCGAAAAGTGCGAAAACGGATTACACACAATAATGTTAATTTACTTCTCACACATTGACACAGCCAAAATGTACATGTAATATGAAATGCCTATACACTACCCCTTAAAACATGGTATGCTCCAGCCCCCTTAAATGACATAATATTTCTTTCACTTACAATCACCATATTAAGGACAACCTCAGGCGGTCGTGGGATTCTATCAAGTTTCCAGCGGCTTAGCCAGTGGTTTTTTTACTACGTAACTGGTTGGGTGACCTTTTTAGTCGTTATATATATTTTTTTTGTTAGTAAAAAATGTTATGAACGTTATTTCTTTAAAACAAAAATTTTACCAACCATTTTATTATTTTGTGATACTTGATAACATTTAAAAATATTTTATTTATAATTATCAAGTACACAATTTATTAAATTTTTTTTTGATGTATCCTATTGTAACGCGATAACACTAAGAACACAATTTTATAAAATTTTGAAACAAAAGCCTAAACGGATTTGATTTCCATGTACCCACTTACTATACGAACCTACATAAATTACAATTAAAACTATAAATACGACAAATATGAAAACTAGATAGTATAATTAATAAAGATTTTTAATACTTTTCTCTTAAATTATAAAATTTAAAAATAAAGTTTTCTTATAATTATAAATATGTCATTGACAAATAATTTTATTCACAAACATGATTCAGAGTGCAACTGAAGGTTATTGGTATTTGCTTACTTTTCTTTCAAAAAAGTTTGTCTTTCATTGTTGTGAAGTAAGTTCCATGAATGGGAACGGATTTGACGACCAGTAAACCTATAATTTACATATTTAATTAAATTTTATAATTAATATTACTACGATCAATAAAATGTATTGTAAAATTAATGTACATACTGTGTATGTATGTATGTAGGATACTCCGCATCTTTTAACAGCCTATCAGCAACATCTTCAATATATATTATATATATATATATATCTTTTCACAGCTCATGCCAACCATTCTGACAGATGAAGCGTTTTGCAAAAAATCTTGTACAATAGTCTCGATTTCACAAATTATATGTGTGATAACTGCAGGATAGTGGCTTTCAATCCAAAAATGTGTGTAAACTCTAAAAACATAATAATAATAAAATATATGATGCAATGTTTTTAGTAAGTATTTGGAAAGTAAATATATACATTTATGAGCAGAGTATTTTTTAATTAAGATTTAATTTTATTATTAACATTGAAATCTAGCAATAAACATTACATGAAAACAA
Organism: Metopolophium dirhodum; assembly: GCF_019925205.1. NCBI lineage: Eukaryota > Metazoa > Arthropoda > Insecta > Hemiptera > Aphididae > Metopolophium > Metopolophium dirhodum. Next base: position 38,073,972 of record NC_083560.1, read on the forward strand.
CCGTTTAGTGTAAGTCACATCTACTAAACAACAACACATGGACCTGAAAGATATGTGTTATAAATATATGTAATATCATATGTAAAATAAACAATTCATATTAACCTATGCCAATAATTAAGGTGTACAACTTATTAGATTGTACCAATATGAAATTTTAGGTGTTCAGAATGTTCACATGTTTGCACACTTCAATAGAACTTTATTTTGTATTATGTTGCCACTTACTCGCAATGTTCTAAAATACAGATCCAATTGTAATAAAAATCAGATCAATAGTGACAGGAAGAGTTATTACAACTTTTTGTTTCTAAAAACAAATGTAGTTGATAACCGTATATTATTTATCAATTAGGTATGGGATTTGGTAAATTTACAGTAATTAAAGAAAAGTAATAATGTCAATGTAATTGACCCAGGCCCAGGCAGTATTTTTGTTTAGGGGCCCCATCTACCTCATGTAGTTATCAAATTATATGCATGCAATTTCATGTAAGACCATAGTTTCATAATTAATTTATTGTAAGTTAATTCAAATCTTTATTTAATTTAAATTTGTTTTTAAATATTATCTTTAAAAAATCCTCCTGTCTACTCTAGTTTATTTATAAAAAAATCATTAATTTTTTTAGTTAGATCATTGCATATTTTATACAAATATTAAATTTCTTCAATGTAACATTTATTTAAAATTTGATTTTTTAGCATTGTAATCATTGACCAAGCTTGCATGATATAGTTAAGTGACTTAGTTTGAAGATAAACTTAGAGTGGTGTAGATATAAAAAAAAATATGCAAAATGAGTGAAAGCCATTTGACAATTTTTCAAATAAAATGTTAACAATGCCCATGAACTTGATGGAGTTGATAAATTTTCCTCGTATAATTTTGATTAGAAACTGGAGGAATGTTACAAATTTACTGGTCAATTACAAAAATGAATTATGGATGATGGTATTAGTTTCTAAAATTGAAAATGTGTGACTAGTTATTTATAGCAATACAGATCAACGTGCGTGATGTGTACAAATACTATAGGAACCTATATTTTTCCAACTGCGGATATTTCTATGTTATCTCACTATTGTAATGAATAAGTGTGTAGTACCGTCGTGCAGCGTTCAGTCAATTTAGGATTGACACATGAAATAATGCAACACGAAGTAGGATTATAGTAATAGTGCTTTTTATTTATCTAAAATATTGTATGGTCATATAGGCCATCGTGAGAACCAAGTTGGTTACATACTGGATATACCCTGAGTCAACACATTTGTATAGATACTGTATACAAATGCTCTATACGCATATAACGTACATGCATGCATATACAACTCAGTATGCTTGGAAATATACATGCATTCTTTGTTGGTGTGTTGACTATCTGTGACTAATAATTTAGTTATTTTAACTCAATTGGGTTTTTGTTCTTATAATATTTTATATTGTCAAATTATTTATCGAGGCTTAATGTATTATGGTTAAAAAAAGGTTAGAAGCACGAGCAGTGATCGCTGCTTAGCTGCATGGATCATGAGTCATGGCGACACTGCAATATCAACCCACATATTATTTAACTTACTTGCAGACAAGACGTTGACCTTTACTTTTGGGATTTCTATCCAACCAACTCGTTTTTGTTTATTCTGTAAACTCGTCTATCCATTTTTGGCACGAGTCAAGATCTTTAATATTAGATCGGATCTCGTATGCATAGTTTTGGTAGCTTACAATGTAATTTATAAACTACATGGGTAGATGTTTGTAATTAATTATTTTAATTAATATTAATATGCTTATTGTATTAATATTGTAATTTCTAATATGAAAAAAAAAAACATCAAAGAAAACAAATACTATAATAACGTAATATTGTTGGTATATTTTGTTGATAAGAGATATCAGAGATAAGGGATAGAACTATGCAATAACAGTTAATTATTAGCGCGGGAAAACAAGTCGATTTGAACCGACCAATGAGAATTATGCTGGTGCCGAAATCGTGATATGGTACGTTTGTGGAAAAGTAAATTTCGTCAGCACTACCTCCATAAGTACCAGGATCGTAGAGGTTGACTCTACTCGTTCTGCAGCAATAGCGGCTATCCGATAAACGCAACCGTGGTGGCATGCTTTCCTGTTACTTATATTTCTCACTTTACTTTTTCTTTTTACTTTCCTTCCTATTTTTAATTTATTATTAACTCATTTTTTTTTCATTATAAGGACTTATTTTTCTATTTTAATTGCATATTTCTGTTTTTTTTAGATATTTTTGAATTAATTACTATTGCTTTAAGTACTTTAAAATTTGGAGCTGAAAATTAAGCACACAAATTTTAAAACAAAGACAGCGTAAAAAACAGGAGTGTTATGTATGAAGAAAATTCCTCATCGGTTCATTAAAACTACGAAAGTAGGTATGTAGGTTAGGTTTTGTAAAATAGCGGTAAGTATGTGACTGAAATTTTTTACGAGGTCCCTCTTATGGATTTGCCGACTTTATTTAAACCCTTATATCCACCACTGGCTGCATGGACCATGAGTCATGGCGACACTGCAATATCAACCCACATATTATTTAACTTACTTGCAGACAAGACGTTGACCTTTCCTTTTGGGATTTCTATCCAACCAACTCGTTTTTGTTTATTCTGTAAACTCGTCTATCCATTTTTGGCACGAGTCAAGATCTTTAATATTAGATCGGATCTCGTATGCATAGTTTTGGTAGCTTACAATGTAAGCTTACAATGCTAACAATTATTTTAATTAATATTAATATGCTTATTGTATTAATATTGTAATTTCTAATACGAAAAAAAAAACATCAAAGAAAACAAATACTAAAATAACGTAATATTGTTGGTATATTTTGTTGATAAGAGATATCAGAGATAAGGGATAGAACTATGCAATAACAGTTAATTATTAGCGCGGGAAAACAAGTCGATTTGAACCGACCAATGAGAATTATGCTGGTGCCGAAATCGTGATATGGTACGTTTGTGGAAAAGTAAATTTCGTCGGCACTACCTCCATAAGTACCAGGATCGTAGAGGCTGACTCTACTCGTTCTGCAGCAATAGCGGCTATCCGATAAACGCAACCGTGGTGGCATGCGTTCCTGTTACTTATATTTCTCACTTTACTTTTTCTTTTTACTTTCCTTCCTATTTTTACCTATATTTCCTAACAACCTATATTTTGATTTTTCTCGGAATAATAAACGTTTAAAACGCGTTTACCATGTTTCACAAAATAGTTATGCTTCCTACAACGAATTGATATCACTTTATTATCGACGATTTTACTTTATAATGTTTGAATGAATTGTAAAAATTTTTAACCGTGGCGTACTTCCTGTTATTTGTTTACCTATATTTTGATTTTTCTCGGAATTATTATGTTTAAAACGCGTTCACAATGTTTCATAAAATAGAAAATATTCTGCCTTCTACAACGTAGCAAAAGATACGTTCGGCTCTGACTATGACAACAAAAATTATTTCAACCAAAACGGACGATTGTTAATCATACCGATACAAGACTTTTGAAAAGTGATTTGAATTCGTTAATTATTATTGAATGTCTACTTGAGAGATTAATTAATAAGGATTTAAAATTTATAACAAAGTTCCGCATAAGCAAGGTTGGGCATTAACGAGTTAATTAGTGGAAAGTTAAGTTATTTTTGACTTATTAACTTAACTTACTAGTTTGCTGTTTTAATTCACCTAACTGTTACTCAACTCATTTGTATCTACGTTAACTTAAAATCAACTTATATTATTTTAATATTCATAATTAAGTTAATTTTGAATTTTCATATCATCCGATATTATTTATATAGGTTAGATTATAAGTTCGTAGAACATGGAAAATAGTATTAGAAAAAAAGATATATTGACGAAAAATGTCGTAACCAATGAAATTTAAATGTCGTATTAATTAGGTACTAATTATTAATAATAATACAGGAGTAACAATGTAGCAACATTTTTTTTTGTCTGCTGTATAAAGACATCAATAGATACGAGCCCATGAAGCCCGATTCATAATACCTACTTATTAAGTAAATAGTCATTAGATATTACATATTATTTATTAATATTTAATACCTACAATGTCTTATTATTGATCATTAATCGTGAATTGTGACGATTTCGATTGATACATTATATTTTATATTATAATTTTATTATAAAAATACCAAACTACCAGATACTGATGTATATAATATATATATAGTTATATAAAAACAAGCGTGTTATACATTTATACCGTAATTCATATACAGTTTACGCTCTTATTACAATATTTAATACCTAGATATTCAGAATAACCTAGTTGTAAAAATTTTATATATAATATATATAATATTTTCCATTTATAAGTAAATATATAGTCGTTTTTTTTATAAGTTTAAAATTTTTGAGTAATTTATTTTTTGAATTATAAAATGTGTTAAACAATAGGTAGGTAGGTACAGTAAGCACTTTTACACACAATATTTATTTTTTATATAAATAGAATTCTAATATATATATATTCTATCCATAGGTTGATTCTCTCAACTTTGATAGGTATAATCAAGGCTGGGCAAGTTGATGATTTTATTTAAATCCAGTAAGTTACGTTAATACACACCAATTACAAAAAGTTAAAAGGTAAAAGTTAATTTAACTATAGGTTAACTCCGTTAAGTTTAAAGTTAATACACACTTTTTGTTAATTTTTTATTAAGTTTAAGAAAAAGTTAATTTATATATACAACGCTAGCGTACTTACTTTTTTTCCAACCCAAAACTAAATAATTAAAAAAAATAATAATATAAAAATATAAAATATTACCTGCATTCCGAACGATTATAAATCAATTAGAGCTAAATTCGTCGCGAAAAGTGCGAAAACGGATTACACACAATAATGTTAATTTACTTCTCACACATTGACACAGCCAAAATGTACATGTAATATGAAATGCCTATACACTACCCCTTAAAACATGGTATGCTCCAGCCCCCTTAAATGACATAATATTTCTTTCACTTACAATATCTGTTATAGCTCAGCTAGAATTGGTTGGGTTCGCCGCGCAAATACTAGTGAGCTATGTGATATGGTGATGTGTAAGGTGTGTATATGTGTGGGTGTGTATGCTTAAAAACTAGTGACAAAAAGGGTAAGTCTAATAAATAAATAATGAGTAACACGGTTGCTGGTAAAAGTGAGTTGCTGTATTGTACACAATAATTAAAAAAAAAAACAGTTATATATAAATCACAGCAACATCAAGTATAACATATAAAAACAATCTAGATAGATAAGAATATTGTTGCTACAGCTATTTGAGCTGTGCTAGAAATAATAATAATTTGTAGCCCTTCTGGCTCAACAGCTATATTATAATAATGCTATAATAATTAACATATTAATCATAAGATTTAGTTCTTTTTGTATCCATAGACATAAAAAAAAAAAGGTTTTGATTGTTTTATATGCCTACACTTATATCTTATATTATGTTATAATTTATTTCTTCTTACTTACTAAGAATTTCTTATTTAGTATGTACAAAAAACCTGCTGCAAGTATAACAATAAATTACAACACATTAGTCATATATTTCTAAATTTTAAATTACAATTAAAACTATAAATACGACACAATTTGTCTATCCTATCTAGTTTTCATATTTAATATGAAAACTAGATAGTATAATTAATAAAGATTTTTAATACTTTTCTCTTAAATTATAAAATTTAAAAATAAAGTTTTCTTATAATTATAAATATGTCATTGACAAATAATTTTATTCACAAACATGATTCAGAGTGCAACTGAAGGTTATTGGTGTTTGCTTACTTTTCTTTCAAAAAAGTTTGTCTTTCATTGTTGTGAAGTAAGTTCCATGAATGGGAACGGATTTGACGACCAGTAAACCTATAATTTACATATTTAATTAAATTTTATAATTAATATTACTACGATCAATAAAATGTATTGTAAAATTAATGTACATACTGTGTATGTATATATGTAGGATACTCCGCAACTTTTAACAGCCTATCAGCAACATCATCAATATATATATATATATATCTTTTCACAGCTCATGCCAAACATTCTGACAGGTGAATTGTTTGGCAAAAAATCTTGTACAATAGTCTCGACTTCACAAATTATATGTGTGATAACAGCTGGATAGTGGCTTTGAATCCAAAAATGTGTGTAAACTCTAAATACATAATAAAAATAAAATATATGATGCAATGTTTTTAGTTGGTATTTAGAAAGTAAATATATACATTTACGAGTAGAGTATTTTTTAATTAAGATTTAATTTTATTATTAGTGAGTACAGTAAATCCAATTATATACTGTTAGGTTGAATATTAGAATAATACGACTTAATATTATAATCAAACTTAAAAGCAAATATATTTTTTAAGGAACCTTATAGAGAAGTCCTAAGCATTTATTTGTATTTAATTTCTAAAGCAAGCTATGGATATTTTCAGATTGTAACATATAATTATTTAATTATGAATCTATATCGACTAAACGGGCTAAGCCCTTTCGATACAAATATAAGTCCACACACACAATTAGATTTTATACATTGTGTAACATAGCATACCCACCCGTGAACAGGTGGGTATGGTATGCTAGTTAATAGCACAGTAATAAATAACTTAAAAATAAAAACCTATTAATAATATTCTCACAATATTCTCTTTAAGTTTCACAATTCACTCCAATATTGTATTGCTACATCAGAGCCGCCAGAATAATCTTCAAGAAATTCAACGTCTGAAAATTGTCAATACATTGGCTCAAATTCCTAGTTACTTGTATGTATATCATAAATTTCAGTTTTGAAACTGAATGAACTGAAAACGATAAACCATTAAGTCACTTTTGATTTTGGCAAACATTTAAAATCAGAGACTTCAGTAGTATACTTACATAAGTGTGTGTGTGTGTATTAGACATTACCTATTCAGTTTTATTTAATTAAAATCATCAACTGTAACGTTTCCAAATCCTTTTCTGTCTGTTCATTTTCTTCAAACTCATCGTCGGGTATAATTTTCTGAAAATGTCAAGTTGTAAAAAATATCTAAATACCTAATTCATGAATCATATTAAATGATTTTACTTCTCAGATTATTTACTAGTCGTGCTCAGCGTAGTACCAGTGTGGCTGTAAATTATTAAAATTTATTTTACTTCTCTATCCCACACAAGTGGTTTGAATTATGTTTGAGACAGCCTCTAGACATGATGTTTACTAGTTTACTGAACCTTGTTTATAACCACTGATTGTAAAATGCTTACCGAAGATTCTGTACCAGTTAGAACAACTAAGAACACAAATTAAAGGAAATAGGTACCTATCCGAATATACCTAATTTAAAAGTCTTCATAAATTATGACCATTGTTGATAGTTAAAGAATTGTAATAACAGCCACAGAAGCTATTTGGTAATTGCATACTCATTTTTCAAAGAAGTTTGTCTTTCCTCGTTGTAAATGGGAACGTGTTTGACGACCTGTAAACCAATAATTTACATATTAATTTCAATTTAAAAATTAATATAACTATGATCAATTTTTGTCAATTGTTACTATAAGCATAAGCTAAATATACAATTGAATATTCAATACATTTTTAACTTCAAGATAATTTTCAAATTGTTAATGAATTTTGTCGAAATGTGAACATTAAATGGTTATGAAAAATAGTGGCTATGTATCTCTTATATTTGTGAACAGATATTATAGAAACTATAATAGAATCCTCGTATTACATTTTCAAACTCTTTGACATAGCAAAGATTTTTTTTATCAACATTTATTTTAAAAACAAAACTAATCGAAAAAATTAAAATGTATTATCCTCATAACTAGCTCAAAAAGAGTAAAATTGTTTTAAAAATTGTATGGTGTATAGAAAATTAGAAAATACTAATAGGAACATTCAGTGTACAAATCATATACCTAGGTATTTTTTTAGTTACACTTATAAAACAAAATCAATTTTTATCAAAATTATAATCATTTTTCCTTAATTATCTTATTGTTTTTCCCAACGTACTTGAAAACAACTGGGAACATTCAATCTTCGCCTGTTTAACGCATCCAACTAAATGCACTTTCCCTTCAGAAAAGATACTAATGTCCTAACTAGTTATGTGTTTCTTTACAATTAAAATATGTTGAGGCCCTTTGCGTCATTAAAATTGGATTCTTGCTCAGCAAAATTATATTACCTAAAAATTAAAACTTTGTTAAAAATATGTCAGTGCACCATTTTTGTCTTCTCTCTTTGAACAACGATCAACATGCAAATGTGAGTACAGTAGATCCAGTTTTGTACCGTTAGTCTTAATATATTAGAGTGATATGACATAATGTTATAATAAAACTTATAGGCTAAGGAACATTATGTGGAAGCACTTATAATATTTGTATTTTATTTTTAAAACAATTTATGATTTTAAAATTGTAACATATAATTATTTATTTATTGTTTATTTTGACTAAACGGGCTTAGCCCTTTCGATAGACAAATATATATATAGGATATTATACAATGTGTCCCGTGAACAAGTGGGTATGTTGGTTAATAGCACAGTAAAATTGATTTAGAATAAAAACCTATTAACAATATTCTCACCTTCAAATTTTATAATTCTCTCCAATATTGTATGGCTTCATCTGAGTGTAGAATTATCTTCAAGAAAGTCAACGTCTAATAAATTGTCAATACATTGGCTCCACTTCCTAGTTCCTTGTATGTGGTACATCATATATTTCAGTTTTGAAAACCATAATAAGTATAATACATTGTATGAACTAAAAACAATAAGCTATTAAGTGACTTTTGGTTTTAACAAACATTTAAAATCAGAGACTTGAGAAATATACTTACATGAGTTAGACATTATTCAGTTTCTAAGACTTTTCTGGGTACTGTAACATTTCCAAATCCTTTTTTTGTCTGTTAATTTTCTTCAAACTCATCGTCGGAGAAGTATAATTTTCTGAAAATGTCAAGTTGTAAAAAATATCTAAATACCTAATTCATGAATCATATTAAATGATTTTACTTCTCAGATTATTTACTAGTCGTGCTCAGGGTAGTACCAGTGTGGCTGTAAATTATTAAAATTTATTTTACTTCTCTATCCCACACAAGTGGTTTGGATTATGTTTGAGACAGCCTCTGGACATGCTGTTTACTAGTTTACTGAACCTTGTTTATAACCACTGATTGTAAAATGCTTACGCAGATTCTGTGCCAGATAGAAATTGGGTAAACATTTAATTGGGAGATTTTTAGCCATTATTTCCTTCTATTTTTATTCTTTGGAAATCGTAATTTGTGAACAAATTAGCAAATTAGACTGACCCCATATTATTAAGAAATATAATCAGTACAACTAGAAAATAATACTTACAAATGAAAATTAACGTAATTTGGCGAGGCGATAATTTGGATGTTTTACTAAAACTAATACACATGTGCATGGCAATTTTTTACTAAAACGTATAAATACAACTCTGTACATACAAATGGAGTCTATATTTCTGTTCAAATTTCAAATACCTACATAATAGTCGAATGATTCAGAAGTCGGCGAACAATAAAATAATATTTTGTTGTTAATCATTTGATAATAATTATTACTATCTTATCTTAGTGATAAGTTAGAACGGTAATCTATTGGTGGTACTTCTGGCCGATGTGGCGGGAATTTTAATTTTAACGAGGTCCGTAAATTTTATAACGCTGACTCCATTAGCACAATTTCAGAGGACGCGATAAGTAGTCAAAATAATGCTTAGCTTTTCATCTTTTACGGTGGGAAAGTGAATCTAGTAGGTGCGTCGGGGATTTTGAAATGAATAGCACCTAATCTCCAAAAGCTCCAGGAAAAACAAAAAGATATTAAGTAAACCTTTTTTTAACCATAATACATTAAGCCTCGATAAATAATTTGACAATATAAAATATTATAAGAACAAAAACCCAATTGAGTTAAAATAACTAAATTATTAGTCACAGATAGTCAACACACCAACAAAGAATGCATGTATATTTCCAAGCATACTGAGTTGTATATGCATGCATGTACGTTATATGCGTATAGAGCATTTGTATACAGTATCTATACAAATGTGTTGACTCAGGGTATATCCAGTATGTAACCAACTTGGTTCTCACGATGGCCTATATGACCATACAATATTTTAGATAAATAAAAAGCACTATTACTATAATCCTACTTCGTGTTGCATTATTTCATGTGTCAATCCTAAATTGACTGAACGCTGCACGACGGTACTACACACTTATTCATTACAATAGTGAGATAACATAGAAATATCCGCAGTTGGAAAAATATAGGTTCCTATAGTATTTGTACACATCACGCACGTTGATCTGTATTGCTATAAATAACTAGTCACACATTTTCAATTTTAGAAACTAATACCATCATCCATAATTCATTTTTGTAATTGACCAGTAAATTTGTAACATTCCTCCAGTTTCTAATCAAAATTATACGAGGAAAATTTATCAACTCCATCAAGTTCATGGGCATTGTTAACATTTTATTTGAAAAATTGTCAAATGGCTTTCACTCATTTTGCATATTTTTTTTTATATCTACACCACTCTAAGTTTATCTTCAAACTAAGTCACTTAACTATATCATGCAAGCTTGGTCAATGATTACAATGCTAAAAAATCAAATTTTAAATAAATGTTACATTGAAGAAATTTAATATTTGTATAAAATATGCAATGATCTAACTAAAAAAATTAATGATTTTTTTATAAATAAACTAGAGTAGACAGGAAGATTTTTTAAAGATAATATTTAAAAACAAATTTAAATTAAATAAAGATTTGAATTAACTTACAATAAATTAATTATGAAACTATGGTCTTACATGAAATTGCATGCATATAATTTGATAACTACATGAGGTAGATGGGGCCCCTAAACAAAAATACTGCCTGGGCCTGGGTCAATTACATTGACATTATTACTTTTCTTTAATTACTGTAAATTTACCAAATCCCATACCTAATTGATAAATAATATACGGTTATCAACTACATTTGTTTTTAGAAACAAAAAGTTGTAATAACTCTTCCTGTCACTATTGATCTGATTTTTATTACAATTGGATCTGTATTTTAGAACATTGCGAGTAAGTGGCAACATAATACAAAATAAAGTTCTATTGAAGTGTGCAAACATGTGAACATTCTGAACACCTAAAATTTCATATTGGTACAATCTAATAAGTTGTACACCTTAATTATTGGCATAGGTTAATATGAATTGTTTATTTTACATATGATATTACATATATTTATAACACATATCTTTCAGGTCCATGTGTTGTTTTTTAGTAGATGTGACTTACACTAAACGGTTGTTTTCATGTAATGTTTATTGCTAGATTTCAATGTTAATAATAAAATTAAATCTTAATTAAAAAATACTCTGCTCATAAATGTATATATTTACTTTCCAAATACTTACTAAAAACATTGCATCATATATTTTATTATTATTATGTTTTTAGAGTTTACACACATTTTTGGATTGAAAGCCACTATCCTGCAGTTATCACACATATAATTTGTGAAATCGAGACTATTGTACAAGATTTTTTGCAAAACGCTTCATCTGTCAGAATGGTTGGCATGAGCTGTGAAAAGATATATATATATATAATATATATTGAAGATGTTGCTGATAGGCTGTTAAAAGATGCGGAGTATCCTACATACATACATACACAGTATGTACATTAATTTTACAATACATTTTATTGATCGTAGTAATATTAATTATAAAATTTAATTAAATATGTAAATTATAGGTTTACTGGTCGTCAAATCCGTTCCCATTCATGGAACTTACTTCACAACAATGAAAGACAAACTTTTTTGAAAGAAAAGTAAGCAAACACCAATAACCTTCAGTTGCACTCTGAATCATGTTTGTGAATAAAATTATTTGTCAATGACATATTTATAATTATAAGAAAACTTTATTTTTAAATTTTATAATTTAAGAGAAAAGTATTAAAAATCTTTATTAATTATACTATCTAGTTTTCATATTTGTCGTATTTATAGTTTTAATTGTAATTTATGTAGGTTCGTATAGTAAGTGGGTACATGGAAATCAAATCCGTTTAGGCTTTTGTTTCAAAATTTTATAAAATTGTGTTCTTAGTGTTATCGCGTTACAATAGGATACATCAAAAAAAAATTTAATAAATTGTGTACTTGATAATTATAAATAAAATATTTTTAAATGTTATCAAGTATCACAAAATAATAAAATGGTTGGTAAAATTTTTGTTTTAAAGAAATAACGTTCATAACATTTTTTACTAACAAAAAAAATATATATAACGACTAAAAAGGTCACCCAACCAGTTACGTAGTAAAAAACCACTGGCTAAGCCGCTGGAAACTTGATAGAATCCCACGACCGCCTGAGGTTGTCCTTAATATGGTGATTGTAAGTGAAAGAAATATTATGTCATTTAAGGGGGCTGGAGCATACCATGTTTTAAGGGGTAGTGTATAGGCATTTCATATTACATGTACATTTTGGCTGTGTCAATGTGTGAGAAGTAAATTAACATTATTGTGTGTAATCCGTTTTCGCACTTTTCGCGACGAATTTAGCTCTAATTGATTTATAATCGTTCGGAATGCAGGTAATATTTTATATTTTTATATTATTATTTTTTTTAATTATTTAGTTTTGGGTTGGAAAAAAAGTAAGTACGCTAGCGTTGTATAAATAAATTATCAGCAGATAAAAAAAAAATGTTGCTACATTGTTACTACTATATTATTATTAATTAGTACCTAATTAATACGACATTTAATTTTCATTAGTTACGAAATTTTTCGTCAATATATCTTTTTTTCTAATATTATTTTCCATGTTCTACGAACTTATAATCTAATCTATATAAATAATATAGGAAAAAAAAAATTTTATAAATTGTGTTTTTCCTGAATTCACCAACTATATTCACTTTCCCGTTGAACAAGATAATGTTGAAGAAAATCGGAGCAGTGTATTGGGCAAACGGTAATGATGACAGACATAATAAACAATTTTAACTTTTAAAAAAACACACACATCATTGTTAAATCAATACATTCATCCTAACCTCCGCTAAGATACTAAAATAGTGCAAAGCCAAAATAATTTTATAAGTCTATAAATATAATTCGAAGGCACAAGAAATAATCGATATTAAAAATAACAATATTACAATATAAAAATGATCATCCGACTGTCCACATTATAAACAATAAACTAGTATAGAATATTGGTAGGTATATAGACATAAGACAAAAAAAATGTATTACTAACCGGGTCTTGGGAATACTTTTGGTTCCAAACGTATATGACGTGTTAGAATTTTTTTTGAGTTTGAAATATTTTGAAGGCTTTAAAACATATTATACAAGTGCGTATTAACTATAGAATTTCAAACTTAATTCGACTTTCGAACTCGAACCGAACACCTAAAGTTTAAACTAATATCTATCACAACAGTAAACAATTTAAATCAATATTATAGAAAATATATAAAAAAAATGTTTTCTAATCGTGTTTATATATTATTACATTTTTACTATATTGTATACCAGTTGCGTCATAATATAATATCTAAAATAGTCACTCCAGTGTGCTAAAAGCAGCGCCGTAACAGAATATGCCCTCTTTGGGCGTCGGCATGTGGCCGTAAAAGTCGGACGGCCTTTGAGCGACGCTGCGGTCCGGGTGTTCGTATCGCACGCGCTCGTACAGCCTGCGCTTCCGGCACTCGATCTGGACCTTCTTGAACAGCCGCTTGTCGATCACGTCCCGGAGCGTTTTGAGTGGGCGCGGCGGCGGCACCCTCGTGAACGGCGGCACCAGCTGGCCGGTCTGGAGCAGCAGCATCAGGCACGTGACGTACATGGACCGGTCGGACAGCTCGTCGTCGTCCAGCGTCATCTCGCCGAGCGCGTCCAGCCACATGAGCACTTTCCTCCGCTCTTCCGGTGACACGTACTGCGCCAGCGTTTTCACCAGCTGGCGGTCGCACGCGTAATGCTGTTCCGTTTTGATGCACCCGTTGGGCAGGCACCCGGGCGGCTGTGCGCACTTCGGCTTCGCGTCCACCGCGTGCCGGTCGTCGGTCACGGAGCTATAATCCACCGGCGGCCGCTTGCCCAAGATCAACGGATCGCTGCACACCTTCGACGGCTTGCCGCTTTTCGAGTCCGTCGACGGATGGCTGCCGCTTTTCGCTTCCATCGACGACCTGCCGCCGCTTTTTGCTTCCGACGACGACTTGCCGCCGCTTTTCGCTTCCTCTGACGACGTCATTCCGTCTTTCGGCGCAGACCTGGAATTCGAGCGGCTCATTGCGCGTCAATTTATATCGTCTTGTCCAATTTTCGGTTTGTTCTTATAGGGTTGGGTTGGTTACCTATATAGATATTTTGATGTGTGCAAGTTGGTATGTTGCACTTTTATCGGCGGTTTCTGTAATCCGGTTGGAAAGTGTTAATGTTAAAAATGTTTTAAAAAATGAAATTTGAAATTTATTGTCACGATGACTGCGACTGTGGTTTTAAATTCGCATCATCTTAGTAAATCAATATGTTATTAATTAAACAATAAAACGCACTATACTATTAGCCAATTACTAAAAACAAACAGTACCTATGTAAATATATAATCAGTCTTATTGTCGACTAAATGTATTAAAATAAAAGTATTCAAATACTTTTTTTATTCGAATACTATTTTAAATACTTTTTGAAAACATTAATCAAATACGTATTCTGAATGATTTTTTATTCATTAAAAAATACTATTTTTTGAACTAAAAAAAAAGTTTATATTTCTGACAAAACAAATTTTTCTATAAAAGATTGAGCCCGCATTAAGTTATAAATAATAGTTTTTCTTTTTTAATGAAATAAGATTGGTGACCCACGTTAATTTCCAACCATTCCAAAACTTACAAATATTATCGGAGGGAAACAATTTATTCAAATAGTATTCAAATATGTATTTAGAATATATTTTTTGAAATGTACCTATTCGGAATATTTTAATTCTCATTTATTCGAATACGTATTCCAAGTACAAAATAAAAGTATTCTTTACAAGAAGACTGTACTTACCTATATAATATTGTTTGTGCCTCTACCTAATGAAACTAACTAAAATAAATAATAATTATATAAGTACTTAAGTAATAACTTGTAAGTACATACTTTTTGAATACAAACAAAAAATGTATTTATCAATAATATTATAAATCATTGCATAGGTAGTTCCTACCTATGAAAAACGATTATCTGTCCTTGTTTCTATAAGTAGGTATATTTTAATAATTTTTACTTATTAGTTATTATATTATATTTATTATATTTATACTATATTATAGGTACCTGTACCGCATATTAATTGTAAATATTTGTTATGAATTATTATCGACCCAGTCTTATTTAAAATGATAAAGGATATTTTAATTTTAAATAAATATAATAACATGATTTAATATTAGATTCTGAGCGAAGTGATGAATGTATTGATTTTACAATGATGTGTGTTTTTGTTTTTATTTTTGCGTCTGTCATCACCTTTTAGGACAGTAAAAGTGCTTGGATTTTCTTCAAAAGTAACTTTTCTGATAGGAAAGTGAATCTAGTTGGTACTTTGGGGGGTCAAAAGTAAAAATTTCCCAGTAGTTTTCAAAAACGACGTGAAAAACAAAAGAAAAATTAAGGAAAAACGGGAATTTTTACGCATTTTTTCGAGAAAATCGATTTTGGTTTTTGGTGTAACTCTAAAACAAATGACCGTAGGAACATGAAATTTTGACTGAATGTTTATATTAGCATTTTCTATACGCGATAAAATTTTGAAAATATTTTGACTCTTTTTGAGATGTTTACGGACATTGTCAGTTTTCAATTTTTTTAGTTTTTTTTTCTATAAATATCAATAAAATTTTATCTGTTGAGTAACAAAGCTTGAAAATTTAATAGAAGGCTCCTACGTTATTGTTTCAAAGGCAGATGAAAAAAATTCCACGTAAATATGTTATATATAAATTACTTTATTCACAATAATATCAAATATACTTGGTAATATCATAGGCTGACTGGCTGTTTTCGCTCAGAATCGTTTTTCTTATACAATGATATTATATCATTGAATTCAAATTTAACACCATTCATTACAGTGACCCACTTGCAACCTACTGTACAGCAGAGCGACATCCACTTATCCACCTTTTAATTGCTGTATTTGATACATTTGACAATTTTTAATTTAGGACTGAGAATAATGCTTCAAGATCTACAAACGAAAAATATAAACAAAAAAATTATTATTAAATGTCCCGATGGACTATAATTGGCAAAGACGCAATTTATAGAAATTAAGTGTATAAATAAAGTATAAAGGAGTATACTGTTATACCGAATATTGTTATGGTTGAATGTCTATGTTAAACATATACGTATATTATAGTCACGTAGTCACGTAGATAGTTACTATCTGTAAACAAGGCCGTATATGAGGGGGGTTTGGGGGTTCGACCCATCCCCCCCCCCCCATCGAAATATTTTATGGTTAATAAATTCATTTTAATCTAATTATAATAATTTACCATGTGGGTACCTACTACCTAATAATATGATAACTATAATATTATGTTTGATTATTGATTATATTGTTAAACATTTTATTATAATCGAGCTAATAAAAATTCTGATGGTGTTTTCTATATTATATTATACATAGATAAGTCACACAGTATAAAAGACATTTTGTCGACGGACGCGAAACGTTAAGTTAAAGTTAAAAGTTATAGTTCAAAATGTTTAGTAAAAAATATTATCTTCATAAGTATAATTAATACTTTGATAACTTAATATTAGATGTTGGACGTAACACGTTGCAGGTATCAACAAATTTCAATTTTCATCGTTTGCTGTAATTTGGAATAAAAGTTCATATTAGTTTAAAACCTAAAATCCTTGATGCCTGAAAAAAGCCCCCTAAATATGATAATTGCTAATTGCGGCTTTGTCTATGACTTGTGAGCACTAGAAATATTTTTACCACTACCGTATAACTACACATTTATTTATAGTCACTTTCACGACGATCGTCTATTCGTCTTGCTGTCCGGACGTGTGCTCACATTGTAAATACTTATTATTTAATTAATATAAATACATAAATAGATTATTATGTGTTATAAAACCATGTTAGAACCTAGTGTGGTATTATAAAGTAATTTAAACAGACCAAGTTGTGTTTTATTTTATTTTTAATGTAATTTCAAAAGAAAAAAGTGACTAATTAATCCTTAAGAGGATGTGTCAGTGCACTATCGGTTTTCTCTCTATGGCCCACGCGCAACATAGACAAAACGCATTTGCGCAGAATCATTTTTTCTATGTTTTTAAGTAATCTTAGAGTAAAATCACCCATTACAAAAAAGATAGAGAATACTATTTTTGAGGGAATGTCACATCGATTTTTCTAAATATTGTTTCAAAACAATTTAAATATCATTTAAATTTACAAAATTTTTTTGTTTATTTTGAAACTCAAATACAAAGTCAAATAACAATAAAATATAAAATCGATATGACATTCCCTCAAAAATATTATTTTTTATCTTTTTTGTAATGGGTGATTTTACTCTAAGATTACTTGAAAACATAGAAAAAACGATTCTACGCAAATGCGTTTTGTCTATGTTGCGCGTGGGTCAAAGAGAGAAAACAAATAGTGCGCTGACATCCTCTTAAAGAAAAAAAATTAATTTATTAGTTTAATCTAAAATAGGTTAATAAACTGTGTTATAAAAATTTAAAAAATTTAAATTTGTTATGTTTTAAAAGCTGTTTTTTTTAAACAATCCGTCCCAAGTTAAAATATATTATGTATTTCAACATGATTTTTTCATAAAAAACAATAGTTGTCCCAAGTTTGCAAAATCGAGGTTAACTTGGGACAAGCATATTTTTTTTTAAAAAAATGGGAAGGGGGAATCAAAAAAAAATACAACCTATGGGTTTTATAGTCTAAGCCAAGATCAGAATTTTTAGTCCTTACCATTATTTTCATATTTTGAAAACTTTTCGATCAGCATACATCTGAAGTTGTCCCAAGTAGTGTTTATGGTACCCACTAGGTACCAGGGTCGCAGGACGATGGTAGTCTCTTCTCCTTGTTCGGTTTCGTCGGCGATGCGGTCCGGACCCCTTGAACCTCCCACCCACCGTAAATATGTTACCTCCTTTTTTTCCGCGTCGATATCCATCGGACGCACTAGGTACCAGGGTCGCAGGACGGCGGTAGTCGCTTCTCCTTGTCCCGGTTTCGGCGGCAATGCGGTCCGGACCCTTGGATGTTACTGCGGGGGGGGGGGGGGCTATTCTCGAAATGAACGACCAGGCGTAAACGTTATTATAGCACGGATTAATAATATACTGGATACGAAACGATGCAACTTATCAATGCTGTTTTTTCGAGTCCGCCCGTTTCTCACTGTTTAGCGTGACAACTACCTAGCGTTTTATAGGATTGTCCAGTGTTAACTCGGGACAATAATGAACTATTGAGTCATTCCTTATTCTCCCGGTTAACACGGAACACATCCTATAAAGCACTAGTAGTCTAGCAGCACCGTGAGACGGTCAGTGCTTAACTCATCACAGGTCTGTTGCGTATCCAGTGGTTACTTACTATCCGTACTAATCCGTGGGCACTACTCGTAAACGAACAGTTCGTTATCTTTGCTCGTCTACGTTCATTATCTCGTATTCTTAAACAGCAGCTGCATACGAGTAACGTAAACGCATAGATAATAAAGATCTTTATTATCTTTATTATCTACGCGTAAACGACCGATTCGTATACGAATTACGAATAACCCGAACGTACGAGATATTAAAAATTAAATTAAAAAGTTGTAAGGTTGTTTATTTATTACTGATAGTGGTAGGTACGCATACTTTCCGAGCTTGTGTCAGGGAAAAACGTTATAAGATCCACAGTAAAACAGCGTCGAAAACTATGGGAAAACATTGCAAATATGTTGAATAGTGAGGTTGGACCAAATAAATCGTGGCACGAATGGAGAAAGGTAAATACAGTGTACTATCGGTAACTCGAAATTCTCGACATCTCGAACAAATAAAATTCCCCTTCAAATAACAATTTAAGATATTGATAACTCGACATTTTTAGTGAGTAGAATTTTTTTTTCCTCCTGAGCTTCGAGTTACCGAGAGTACACTGTATTTATAATAGAAAAAAAATATAATTTTAATTTATTATTATTATGGAGTTTGGATTTAATAGTAATATAAATAATAAAAAAACCACTTTAAATGTAAAACTACTGAGAACTTTCAATATTTACTTCTAAAATGCATCAAACTGGCTTCACTTCTCTATAAAAAAAATAAGCATTTATACTCTCCAAAAATAATGACTGACAGAAAAAAACGCATATCATTGTAATTGTATTTTAACAATAATTATCGATTTGTACTGTAAATATTGAAAAAATTATTGTAATAAATTGATAAATTAACACAAAATATAAAAGATAAAAAATTATTTCAACCCAATAATATCGAAATTAAATTAATCACATTTTTATTCAGGAATTACTTTAAAACGCAAACCCTACTTATTAACCATAAATTGTATAGTTATACTTATACGTATTACATATGTACCTATGTTTTAACCTGATATATATTTTTCAGACATGGTATGATTTAAAAACTAATATGAAAAGGAAAGCTGGTATTATAAGAAAAGAACAGAATAAGACAGGTGGTGGTGAGGAAGATTACAGTGAACCGAATGAGTTGGAGTAAAAAATGTTTGATGTTTTGGGTTCTATACTGTTGTGGAAGAACATAATTTACTTACTAAAAGTCCAGGTGATATCAGTTTTTTGAAAACTAACGTTCTGTTAAGTTATATTTTAACATGTTGTATAAGGTACTTGAGTAAAAGTATTCAAATACTTTTTATGCAATACTTTCAAAATAAGTATCCGTATATGTAGGTACTTGAATACATTTAAAACATATCTTTTACAAAACTGTGGTTTAACCATTTTTTATTTTTAAGGATAACTTGTAGTATTAAATAGTATTTTCACCTATATTCGTAATTAGTAAGTTTCTTAGAAAAAAAATGAGTAAGAATTGTAAAAGTTGGTCGTAACTCTTAAATAAATTGTAATTGTCTTAACTGAAATTATTTTGCCAACAAATGCAGTTTGTTTATAATAGGTATATATATAATATATATATTTTATTTTTTTTAAATGATAACAATTATAGTATAATTGTATAAATAATAACATTTACCTATACTAAAATGTAGTCTTATAAAAGGTGTAACAGAAAGACCGAAGACCTGACAAAAAATAAAAATAAATTATGTTATTTAAATGTATAACAAAAATTGTGAAAACAATTTAATTAATGTACTCATGTCATGTTCAATTTACTCAAAAAAATATTGAAATTTTTAAAAATTCTAAAAAATTAACTACTTGACTTAGATAAATGTTTTTACCTTCAAAATTGTTCTTATAATCAGATTTATAAATTGGTTATTTTGAATATTTCAGTATTAAAAAATAAAAATAATTTTATATGTGCTCAAGTGACTATACATTTTTTGAAACATTGATAAGAATAAAAGTTATTTTATCTGTCAGGTCTTACTGTTACTCTTGTATACTAAACAAATATTAATTGACGTTTATATATTATTCATATTAGCAGTAGGCCTGTTGATATTAATATTAAATATTTTTTGAGTAGTTTAGGTAACTAAACTGGGTATATACTTTATCCATTGATTATATTTCTCCTTAAGATTGTCTGAAAATACAACTGACAATATGGACAACCAAAATTACTATGTAGATGATAGTAACCAACAAGTATATTCAAATGAATTGGTTGATGGAGATTATGTTGAAGAATTTTTAACTAAGTAAGTTTGTTATTCAAATTAACTTTTTGATTAATTAATATTATAAATGGTTACTAAATATAATGTTTTTAGCTCATAATAAATACTATCTTTTGAATTTAAATTTAACTGTTTTAGTGGTCTTGATGAAGTTACTAAAATTGAAAATGATATGCTATCTAATTGTTTTTCATGTGTCCTCTTACCGGAGTCACCAATAAGGTATGTTTTTTATGATGAATAATATATTAATTTTATAATAAAAAAAGTATTTAAAAATATAGAGCATACCAAATTTTCATTCAGCAAAACAAATTGTATGTTAATATTAGAGTGAATGGATCTATTATCTATTAATATTATGTATAAATTATAACTTTTATTAGGAGCAATTCAAGAAAGAATTTTGGAAAAAAGAAAAATACGCTTTTTCATACAGTGGAAGTATTGTGTTCCTTAATTTCAACTTTCAATTAGTCCGGAAAGAACAAAACTGAAAGCTAATTATTATAAACAAAAAATACTGCTTTTGGAAAAACAGACTGTGGCCAAAGAAAAAAAGGCAAATGCTTTGAAAGTATTGTAGCTAAGTATAAAACATAAATGCCTTAAAATTGTTTGTTGATTAAATGTTGCATATTGCATGTTGTGTATTAATACACAACCATGTTATATTCAATATAAAGTGTATACTGTATAATGTATATGAATAATTAACAAAACAAATTCAGTTAATCTGGCCAAATTTCTTGGATGGATGTATTATTTGTGTTGTGATTTAGATTTTAAACTTTTTAACTTTAATATATCATTTAAGTTATTCTTTGATTTTTAACTATAAATACAAGATTTGAGGTTGACAGCTTATGCCCAATATCATATATAGTAACTCAATTCAACTGTGAGGGTACTACATTATCGGGATTAGAATTTGAGCTAGTAAGTAGTGGTTATAGAGTGTCATTAATCAAAAGACGTTTCGTTGCTGGTAAATTTCCAATATTAATTATTCTATTTACCTGATAAATATTATATCGTCGTGAATAAATTATCTCATTAAACTTTTAGATTCTGAGTGGAGCGAAAGAATGTATTGGTTTTACAATGATATGTATTTTTTTTCTGTGTTTTGGGTAGTAAGCATACTTCGTTTTTGAGACCAGCGTCTTTTCTGATAGAAAAGTGAACCTGGTCGGTTATTTTGGAAGGTCAAAATTGAAAATTCCAAGTAGTTTCAGAAAGCGTCGAGAAAAACAAAACAAAAGTGAAAGAAAAGGGATAATTTCTATTCAAAATTTTTGGGGAAATTAATTTTTTTTTTTTTGGTATAACTCAAAAATTAATAACCGTAAAAAATTGAAATTTTCACCAAATATTTATATTAGCATTTCACGTATATGTTAACAGTATAATATTTTGACTCTTTTTGTGCTAGTTATAGCCTTGAGACATTTTTTGAAGTTTGAATTTTATTAAAATAAGCTTGAAAATTTAATAAAAAATTGATTATAAGTTTCATAAATGGGAGTTCAAAAAATCAGAAATACATATGCACAATTTTTTTTATATGCAATGAAGTTAAAATTTTGACAAAATTCAACAAGATATAGAAAATTTTTCAGTTAGAAATTCATAAATGGTTTACTTTTCAAAGCTAACATGATAAACGTTGAAAGAAAACTCCTCCCAAATTAACCTACCTTAATCATAAAAAAAAAGTTTACCGAAAAGCAACATTAATTTTTTAGGAGTGTTTGAATTTAAATTTTTACGATATTTGTTTTTCATAGGTAAATTAAAGAATTTTCATCAATCAATTTTTTACAATTTGTTGTAACTTAAAAACGAATGAACCTAGATACTTGAAATTTTTACTCAATGTTAAAATGACCATTATCCATACATAGTAATACTTTCAAACAATTTTGAAACTTTTTCAGCTATTAATAGCCATGAGAAATGTTGTAAATTATTATTAGTTAGAAATTCATAAAAGTTTTTTCTTCATACCTAAGATTAAAAATTTTAATATACGATTTGGCATAAGTTTTCCTACCTATAACAAACAAAAAAAAGTGTACATAAACTGAACATTATTTTTTTATGACCTTTTGAACTTTTGAATTTTACTACATTTGATATTCAGCGGTAAATTATTGATTGATTTTTTATATTTGTTTGTATGTCTAAATGAATAACCGTAGATTCATTAAATGTTTACCATATATTTCAGCATTTTCCATATAGGGTGAAATTTTAATACTATTTGACGCTTTTTGAGCTATTTAAAGCCTTGATAATTTTTTCAAATTTTGTAAACTACTTTTTAGTTAAAAATTCATAAAAGTTTTTATTTTATTAGCTAAGATAAGCAATTTTAATGAAAGATTCCCAACAAAATTTTCTTCTTATAACAAAACAATTAAGTTTAGCGTTAAGTAACAATATTTTTTTTTGTGAGCATTTGAATACATAATTTGTACAATATTGTATATTTAGTAGTAATTTATCGAATCCAATAAGACATTAATACACTATGCAGTCACCCACCTACCCACCTACCACCTCCAAAAGTTAGTGGGAATTTATCCCAGTAGCCATACGTTTTCGGTGCCACTGAGCTAGGCCTAGGCCAACACACTGTCCCCGCTCAGAATCGTTTTTCATATCCAATAACTTATCATTGAATTCTAATATAACAGATCCATTACAATAACATACTCGACAACTACTGTATAGCAGAGTGGAACCGACTTGTCCATCTTTTTAATATTATACATGTATATCAGTCAGAATAAATATTGATTTACAATATTAGCAAACTCCTTCTTTTTTTTACTAAGATTCTTATACTTATTATCTTTTATGTATACATATGACACTGTAAGTATAAAGGTACCTATAACTATTAGTTTAATTTCTTTTTCTTTTATTAATGAAAGTTGTCATTGACACTGATATTTTATACCCAAAAATAATCACATGTTTTTTTTTTTAAAAATATGTTGCATTAATTTATAATTATTAATGTTTTCAGGCAAACATATAATATGTGATGGCGAACCAGATCCAAATAGCTCTACCCAATATTTCACTGTGTCATCAGATTGTTAATAATTATCAGTTTCTTTATTATATGTTTCCCTTTATATTTTTTATTTTATTTAAACTCAAGTATTATAATCTCAATATATCTTTTTTGTTGACTATGTTTTTCTTCATTATTTTAGTTCACATTAATTATTTTGATAAAATAATTAACACTATAAATCAAATTCAGCTTTTAAATATTATTTGATTTTCCTTTAATGCGGAATTATAAAAACTATTAGTAATTATTATGTTATTAAATAAAACTGTCTGCTAGCGATTTTACAGTATTATGTACCATTTAAAAAAAAAACCAATATGTATTATATAATACTATATATTGTTTCCATTTTAGCATATATTTCTCTCTGATAAATAAGACAGTTTTATTACTCAGCATTAGTCAGTAGAAACATATCCTTAAACTAACCATAAATAAGTAAGGTAGTTGAATTTAAAACTAATTCTTTTTTAAGTTTACTCATGGATATCAGTAAAAAGCTTGCTTGTACATCAATTTTCAAAATAAATTAGTATTTATAAAATAGTATGCTGTACATTTATCCTTATATTATATTATTCAATATAGAATTAGCAATAATCAAATTTTTCTTCTAGTTAACTATTTTATTTGTAATCTAAAACAAAATACATTAAATCTTATTGTAAAATCTCTTTTTATTATTTTATTATTAATATTTTTTTTTATTGTTGTGATAAAGTTATCAATATTAAGGCTCCGTTTATGCTTCCTTGTTAAACCAGTTAGTTTTTGGTAACAATTTTGTATGTTATTGTTTATTGAACTTGTGATTATAATGTAGACTTAGAGATACCTGATATCTTCTTAGACACCTGTAATAGGTTAACTGTATTTTAAATTTGTTGATTTGGACCAATGTATTATGTAGATGTACCTCAAAGATATTACGTTGACAGTTTAACTTTGTAAAAATCAAAATTTTAATTTAAAGTAATTTGTTTGTTGGTATTCTTATTTTTGAATATAATAGTGTTATATATGATAATTTGTACTCAGTAATAATATTTATTTGTGGATAAAAAAAAAAAGGTCACAGCCGGTGCTTTTTTGTACAAAAACATGTCTTACAGGAAAACCTCTCACCCCTGTAGAATAGTCGAATTTCGTTAATGTTTTTTTATTTAAAAGCAGAGAACATTTTGTAAGTCGGATCAAAGCCTGATTTATAGAAGCTGGAAGATGCATTTGAATAATGCACAATATTTGTTCTTTTCAAACGTAATTGTCTACTACTATTTAAGGTAAAATAAAAATTCGTGCGTTGATCCGACCTGCAAAAACTTCTCATCTTTCAGATAAAAATAAAAATTACCAAAATCCGACATATCAGCGAGGCGTGAGAATTTTTCTTGTAGAAGCATTTTTGTTTATCAAAACAGTGCTTCGATAATAGTCATCAAAGTTAATCACTCACTTGTGCATGCGTGTGCGTAAATATCTTTACCTGCGCGTGTAATTATAGCTCATTCACACTAATATAGTAATATCAATTTACATACTCACGCATATGCACGTTCCGCGCAATTCCGACACAAGATGTAAATTGAATTGCCTACATTTTACTCCTTAATAAATGACCGGCACCGACACCCCTAACTGGTAATATTAATATATTATCATTGTATGGGAATATTACTATTTTTTTTTAGATTTAATATATTGTATACATGTATTATATTATTTATTACATTCACAAATATATCAAATAAATATACTGATCCATATAAAAATATTTTTCGTTTATTATATTATTATCACATAATACTTGAGTTTATTAATTTGTTATGATATAATGTAAATTGAATAATAAATGTATATTTATTACTCCTTGTTAGGTTTTTGTACAAATAACAAATTCTTTGAATATCTGTTGTGTACACAACCTGTCCTCAACGAATGTTACAAATACTGATATTGATAAACTGGCTGTATTTATTTATTTATTTTATATATATTTATAAATATAATGCTCTATTATAATATAATTATAGCGATATTTATTCAATAGTTATATATTTATTTTATCATTATAATTTATTATTAGATATTAAGATTAAACTCATATTAGGGATTGCCCGATTTTTGGGAATAATAGTATTATTCAACATTTTCTTTCATAATTTAATGAAACCTCTGAATTGAAGCATGTATTTTTACTTTTTCTAACTAATGAATTGTATATAACATTTAAAGATGAGCAGAAATTATAGACATAAATTATTGAAAGCTAAAACACAATAATTGTTCACTGTAAGGTATTATTAATTCGGTGTTGTACGGATGTGCATTTTCAGGCATTTATATTGATTTTTCTTTTCAGTACTGATACTAGGGATGATTACTGATTATATTTACTCTGTCCAGCGACTAGCGAGAGCATTCAATTGACAGCGATTCTTGTCTCGAGGTCTATTTTCTTCCGTCATCTACACGATATATAATCCCTTAACTTACTTAAAGCCTTAATATAGGGATTATTCATATTTTATTTTGAACCTATTATCTAGGCTTTTTTTGTAGCTTGTACGATTATGTATTTGTGTATGTGTATATTTCATAAACATTTAACGTTCTTAAGAAACAAATTTGAGTGTAACAACCGTCAACCATTGTCAATGACTAACGATACATATCGGTATAAAAATATCGTTCACGAAGAATATGTATGTATGCCTTGTATGGTATATAATCCAAATTTACACTTACTGTGATCACAGATAAATAACTAGATAATATAGTGTTAAGGTTAACGGAAATGTAAAATTAACAGTAATAGCAATAATTCATTAATAATTTATCGTAAAAAAATTTAACATCGATATTGGTCAATTGTGTGTGTGTGGGGGGGGGGGGGGGGGGGGTTCAGAGAAAACTTTCCGCCGTGCTCTTTTTTCTCTGCTCGGACGTATCGAGCTTGAGCATATTAAAAATAAGAAGATAAGTAATAGGAAGGAAAGTAAAAAGAAAAAGTAAAGTGTGAAATATAAGTAACAGGAACGCATGCCACCACGGTTGCGTTTATCGGATAGCCGCTATTGCTGTAGAACGAGTAGAATCAGCTTCTACGATCCTGGTTCTTATGGAGGTAGTGCTGACGAAATTTACTTTCTACAAACGTACAATATCACGATTTCAGCACCAGCATAATTCTCATTGGTCGGTTCAAATCGACTTGTTTTCCCGTGCTATAATTAACTGTTATCGCATAGTTCTATCCCTTATCTCTGATATCTCTTATCAACAAAATATACCAACAATATTACGTTATTATAGTATTTGTTTTCTTTGATGTTTTTTTTTCGTATTAGAAATTACAATATTAATACAATAAGACAGATATACGAGTTTACAGAATAAACAAAAACGAGTTGGTTGGATAGAAATCCCAAAATGAAAGGTCAACGTCTTGTCTGCAAGTAAGTTAAATAATATGTGGGTTAATATTGCAGTGTCGCCATGACTCATGGTCCATGCAGCTAAGCAGCGATCACTGCTCGTGCTCCTAACCTTTTTTAACCATAATACATTAAGCCTCGATAAATAATTAAAATAACTAAATTATTAGTCACAGATAGTCAACACACCAACAAAGAATGCATGTATATTTCCAAGCATACTGAGTTGTATATGCATGCATGTACGTCATATGCGTATAGAGCATTTGTATACAGTATCTATACAAATGTGTTGACTCAGGGTATATCCAGTATGTAACCAACTTGGTTCTCACGATGGCCTATATGACCATACAATATTTTAGATAAATAAAAAGCACTATTACTATAATCCTACTTCGTGTTGCATTATTTCATGTGTCAATACCAAATTGACTGAACGCTGCACGACGGTACTACACACTTATTCATTACAATAGTAAAATAACATAGAAATATCCGCAGTTGGAAAAATATAGGTTCCTATAGTATTTGTACACATCACGCACGTTGATCTGTATTGCTATAAATAACTAGTCACACATTTTCAATTTTAGAAACTAATACCATCATCCATAATTCATTTTTGTAATTGACCAGTAAATTTGTAACATTCCTCCAGTTTCTAATCAAAATTATACGAGGAAAATTTATCAACTCCATCAAGTTCATGGGCATTGTTAACATTTTATTTGAAAAATTGTCAAATGGCTTTCACTCATTTTGCATATTTTTTTTTGTATCTACACCACTCTAAGTTTATCTTCAAACTAAGTCACTCAACTATATCATGCAAGCTTGGTCAATGATTACAATGCTAAAAAATCAAATTTTAAATAAATGTTACATTGAAGAAATTTAATATTTGTATAAAATATGCAATGATCTAACTAAAAAAATTAATGATTTTTTTATAAATAAACTAGAGTAGACAGGAAGATTTTTAAAGATAATATTTAAAAACAAATTTAAATTAAATAAAGATTTGAATTAACTTACAATAAATTAATTATGAAACTATGGTCTTACATGAAATTGCATGCATATAATTTGATAACTACATGAGGTAGATGGGGCCCCTAAACAAAAATACTGCCTGGGCCCTTTAGTAGCCAGGCCAACACTGTTATATAACATCTGTAACATAGTAACTAATAATATCATATTAGTATATTAATTATGTACAATGTATATAACGTTTTAAACTTTGTTACCGGTACCTACAAGAAATAGTTAAAATAATAATTATTTATAGTTTATTATATAATTATATAATTAAAAAAAGTATTATTAAATATTGAAAAAATAACTATTATATTGTTTTGTTTTTATTTAATCTAAAAACTACAAAATATAAAATCTTGTACCTACTTACACTGTTAAAGATATTTGTCACTGACAGCAAACTAATAATCTTTATTTAAAATTCAATATAAATTTATTTTTCGCACAATTTAATTTTAATTTTAATTTGTTGCAGATATTCTTGGATCTTTGAGGCAAATAATTTTTTTGGTCTGTTTCTAAAATTGTCTATACTGGTTCCTTTTCTGCAATTAACAAAAAAAGATAAGTGATAACATTGATGAAATCATAATATTATTTTAATTATAATACATAATAATATATTATATTTTGTTACAAATAGGTGCAGTATCAGCCTGGGATCTTTAGAGGCTATGAGGAAAATTTTTCTAAGGCTCTCAAAAATACTTGTTTACCAGTTTTTTTTTTGCACCTTTAGTTTAGTAAGAAAAGCCATATGGTTAAATTCAAATAATAATTACAAACTTTGAATCCCAATGGCTTATGCTGCTGCAAGTTTTTATTTAATGAATAAAAATATAGTAAAATAATTACAATACCTATGTATATTTAAGTGTAATAAATAATAGTACTTAATATATAAAATTATATTATTGGTTTTAATTATAATCATTTCTATTGTATCATAACTATTTGTAAATTGTTGTAAATTATTTTATATTATCTTTTGTGAAAATACCAAAAAATAAAGTATAATACTGTACTTAACACTAAGTATAGATGATCAATGCCATGAAAACTTTTAAATAATATTAAGTATATTTTTTATTTTACATTTTATACGATATATATACATACAAATTTACATATATACATACAAATTGTATGTACAAAAATTAAATAAACAGAAGTAAATAGGTATTTATAAATACTTTAAAAAAATTAAATTTACTGTCAATACAATTTTTTCGGTTATTTTAAATTTATTTTTCAACAGCCACTATCATTAATTGGCACCTATGTTCTATCTTTACGGTTAATTGTGCCTAATTTTATTTTTATAATCTTTGATTTCGAAAATGCCTGAAACTTGTGTGAATGGCAAAATTAATATACATTTGTAAACTATGAATAAATCACAAAACAAATTTAATTGAAAATGTAACTCAAATTATAGCAAAAACACATTAATATCAAATACAATTTCTGTTTATTTTCTGTTTTTTTTTTTTAGTAATTAATCTTCACTCTCACTACCTACATTTGCATGAACTATTATTTTGTTTGTATTAATTTACTAATTCATCTATTTCATCAAATTCGAGCCTCATCTAAAAATAATGGCCGGTGCCTCGGAGTCACTGCATAGGAGTGTGACTTTGTATTATACTAGGTAAATACAGTGGTATAAAATTATATTATACGAGGTATTAAACGCATGGTATAAAATAATTTTATACAGGTTGTATAAAAAAATATATTAGTCAATATTATTAGAAAATTTATTTGATATTTAAAATAATAACTCACTATGAATTGTAATTACATTATTCATTATAAAATTATTTGGAATCACCAAGTATATCAAGATTTGTGGCATGATTTCAAATACTAATTTATTCTAAAATTGTTTTTGTTGTTATTGTGATTCGAGATTTGATAGAAGATTATCTATATAAGATCTGGCTTACCGTAACCATAATATTATAATACTGTAACAGTAAGACTTGACAGGTGAAATAAATTTTGTACAGATCAGTATTTTTAAATTATTTTTATATAAATAATTTATAGTCACTTGCGCTACGCGTGTCACGTATAATATAAAAAAATATATTTTTTTTTATACTGAAAATAAAAATTTTAATTTGATTTAAATTTTTTGGCAAAAATTCAAAATAGCCAATTTGTAACTCTGATTAAAAGAACAATTTTTATGGTAAAAAATGTATATAAGTCAAGTAGTTTATTTTTTAGAATTTTTTAAAATATCAATATTTTTTTTGTTGGTAAAACAATTAAAACATAATAACATTTTTGATTTTTCAAAATATTATTCCAGACATGAGTATATTTCTTAAAATACAAAATATAAGTCCGCACACATAATTAGATATTATACAATGTCTCCCGTGATCAGGTGGGTATGTTAGTTAATAACACAGGAAAATAGCTTTAAAATAAAATCCTATCAATAATATTCTCACAATATTCTCTTTAAATTTCACAATATTCACTCCAATATTGTATTGCTTCATCAGAGCCGTCAGAATTATCTTCAAGAAATTCAACGTCTGAAAAATTGTCAATACATTGGCTCGACTTCCTAGTTCCTTGTATGTGGTACTTCATATATTTCAGTTTTGAAACTGAATGAACTGAAAGCGATAAACTCTTAAGTAACAATTGGTTTTGGCAAACATTTAATATCAGAGACTAGCATAATATACTTACATAAGTGTGTGTGAATCAGGCATTTAGACATTTAGACAGCCTGTAAACATGTTTACTAATTTACCGAGCATTGTTTACAATCACTAATTGTGAAATGATAACCGCAGATCTATCCAGGAATTGGGACAATCATTTAATTCGAAGATTTTTAGCCATTATTTCCTTCTATTTTCATTTTTTGGAAGTCTATATTTGTGAACAAATGAGCAAATTAGACTGACCCCATATTATTAAGAAATATAATCAGTACAACAAGAAAATAATACTTACAAATGAAAATTAACGTAATGTGGCGAGGCGATACTTTGGATATTTTACTAAAAGGAATACACTTGTCCTAGGTGATTTTTTACTAAAATGTATGAATAGAACTTACTCTGTACGACTGTTCTGTCATCTGTATTTTTTATTCAAATTTCAAATAATCGCGATTCGCGAGTGATTCAAGTTTAAAGTCGGCAAACGAAAAAATAATAATACTATGTTGTTATTTATTTGACAACAATTATTATTATCATAGTTCGTGGTACATAGTGATAAGACAGAATGATGGCGGGCTCGAGGGCATTACATTTTACCGAAGTCCGAAATATTATGAACGATGCAGCTCCATGACCCACGATTTAAAACGTAACACGGGCATTTTATCGTCTCTATCTTATATAGCAAATTTACGATTAGCGGATCACATTTAGCATCGTTGGTTTAAAATTAGAATGAATCAACCTATATTGAAACATTTAGCAAATTTACGTTCTGCGTAATAAATTTTTATTTTTTGTGTCGTGTACACGATAAGTAGTCGAAATAATGCTTAGCTTTTCAACTTTTACGGTGGGAAAGTGAATCTAGTAGGTGCGTCGGGGATGACGAAATGAACAGCATCTAGTCTCCAAAAGCGCCGGGAAAAACAAATAAATTAAGTAAGACGTGAATTTTACGTAAAATCGATTTTGGTTTTTGGTGTAAGTGGTGTTACTTTAAAATAAATTACAGTAGATACATGCAATTTTCATTTATTTTAGATTCTGATCGAAGCGATGAATGTATTGATTTTTGAATGATGTGTGTTTATTTATTTATTTATTTTTTGTGTCTGTCATCACATTTTAGGACAACAAAAATGCTCAAAAAGTATGACATTTTTGTCAATTTATTTGACGATATCTTATTTTTGTATAACAATGTTATCGATATGGATTATGCTATTTTGTTGTAATTAAAAAACGTATGAGTGTAGATACTTGAAAATTTCATTGAATGTTTGTATTAGCTTTTTCTATACACGATAACATTTTGAAATTAATTTGACTCTTTTTGAGCTGTTTACGGACATAGCCAGTTTTAAATTTTTAAATTTTTTTTTGCTATAAATATCAATAAAGTTTTTTTTGTTTGGTAAAAAAAGCTTGAAAATTTAATAGAAGGCTCCTTTTATTTTGTTACAATAGCATTTGAAAAATATTAAAAATATATAAGCAAAATTTTATTTCATGAGCATTTAAAGTTTGAATTTTGACAAAATTTAACAGATATTAAATTTATTAATTATTTTGTAGTTAAAAATTTATAAAATATACAATTTTATAGCTACGGATTGAAAATTTAAAACAAGGTTCCACGTAACTAGGTTATATACAAATTACTTTCACAATAATATCATCAAATATACTTGGTAATATCATAGGCTGACTGACTGACTGATTTTTACACAAAATATGTTTTTAAGAAAATCGATTTTGGTTTTTGGTGCAACATGCAGCGACATGGGATTTAGACTCAATGGTTTCAAATTTAACACCATCCATTAAAGTGACCCACTTGTAACTTACTGTACAGCAGAGTGACATACACTAACCCACCTTTTGTTTTAAATTTTAATCAACACCTTAGTTAATTAATTTAGATGTTTAAAACATCTACGGAACTCTGGTAGGTCGTCATTTGTTAGTATGAGATTATTTTGTTATGTGTAGTTTAAAAATAACATAATTGAAGAAAATACGTAAATTCAAAATAATTAAATATATAAAATACTAAAAATTTAAAACAAAAATCATTATTATTTATTGTTTTAAAGTTTTTAACCCGTGTCTCATGCACTGAAACCTAGGTGAATTATAATAGAAATATAATTGAATATAATATAATCGTACAAATACGTGACATGTGTGAGTAAATAAATTACGGTCAGTGTGGGAGTTTGTTGTTATTCCATCCGATAATATCAGGGTCCCATGCTGGCGTAATAAGCGTAGGTTATAAGGTGTAAGGACTTGGATACAAATTGGATAAAATTTTAATTATTTATGTGCCATATGTAGAATCAAACTCCTAAGTAATAATTGGTATCAAAATACTATTAGGTTTTTGGTGCAACTCTAAAACAAATGATCGTAAGTACATGAAATTTTGACTGAATGTTTATATAAGCATTTTCTATACACCATAACATTTTCCAATTATTTTGAGCGGTTTACGGACATTTTCAGTTTCCATTTTTTTTTAGATTTTTTTTCTATAAATATCAATAACATTTTATTTGTTGGTTAAAAAAGCTTGACAATTTAATAGAAGGCTCCTAGGTTATTGTTTCAAAGGCAGATGAAAAAAATTAAAAATCCTTAGTCACAATTTTTATTTATAAGCATTTAAAGTTCAAATCTTGACAAAATACGGAAAAATCATGAAAATTAGCAAATTATTTTGAGTTGAGAATTCATAAAAAATTTTCTTTTTACATCCAAGATTTGAAGATTTATACAAAATTCCTCATAAGTTCGTCTACCTTCATCAAAAAGAAAATGTCTTCAAGAAAGTCAAATTAAATATTTATGATCGTTTGAAATTCATATTTTTACAACATTTGATATTCACTCCATTTCTCATGTAACGATTTTCTTATTTTATTGTAATAAAAAAACAAAGGACTATAGAAACTTGAAATTTTCTCTGAATATTTATATTAGTTTCTATACATCATAATATTTTCCAAATATTTTGGCTCATTTTGAGCTATTTACGGACATTGTCAGTTTTCAATTTTTTAAGTTTTTTTTTTGCTATAAATATCAATAACATGTTATTTGTTTTGTAAAAAAGCTTGGAAATTTAATAGAAGGCTCCTAGTATATTATTTCAAACGCAGATGAAAAAAATTAAAAAAACATAGCCACAATTTTCTTTATAAGCATTTAAAATACGAATTTTGACAAAATTTAACAAATTTAAAATGTAATAATTATTTTGTAATTAAAAATTTATAGCTCGTATAGCTAAGAATGGAAAATTTAAATGAAGTTTTC
Organism: Metopolophium dirhodum; assembly: GCF_019925205.1. Lineage (NCBI taxonomy): Eukaryota > Metazoa > Arthropoda > Insecta > Hemiptera > Aphididae > Metopolophium > Metopolophium dirhodum. Next base: position 38,108,666 of record NC_083560.1, read on the forward strand.
ACGTAAATAGATTTAATATAAATTATTTTATCCACAATAATATCATCAAATATACTTAGTAATATCATAGGCTGACTGACCGTTTTCGCTCAGAATCGTTTTTCTTATACAATGCTATTATATCATTGAATTCAAATTTAACACCATCCATTACAGTGACTTACTTGTAACCTACTGTACAGCAGATCGACATCCACTTACTCACCTTTTGTTTTAATCGAAACCTTAATCAATTAATTTTGATGTTTAAAACATCTACAGACCTCTGGTAGGTCGTCACTTGTCATAGATTATTTATTAATTTGTTATATGGGTAATTTCCTATATCCACTTCTTATGTGTAGTTTAAAAATAACATAATTGAAGAAAATATGTAAATTAAAAATAGATAAATAAATGAAATATTAAAAAATTAAAAACAAAAATCATTATTATTTAATGTTTTAAAGTTTTTAATTCGTGTCTCATGCACCGAAACCAAGGTGAATTATATAATATAATACATGACGTGTGTGAGTAAATAAATTACGGTCATTGTGGGAGTTTGTCGTTATTCCATCCGATAATATCAGGGTCCTATGCTGGCGTAGTAAGCGAAGGTTATAAGGCGTATGGACTTGGATACAATTTTAATTATTTATGTGCGATATATAGAATCAAACTTCTAAGTAATAAAAGGTATATTGAGTAAAATATATTCAATAGTAGGTACATACTACATAGATTAGTCATCAAAATTTAGTATAAATTTATTATTTATATTTGTATGAATTATTTTAACTGAAATGAATCCGATAGTTTAGCTTACTACTTTCTCGATCCGTCGATACACCGTTCTATAACGATATTTTGGATCAATCACATTTCATTAGACCTGTTTCCACGGTTTAATAGAGTTTAACGATTAATTCTGCATTTTTGGTTTTCAGTATACGGTCGATTTATTACTACGATTTTTATTTTTCTTAGATTTACTGTGTCCCTGGATTATACACAATGACATTTTCGTAATCTTTGGATACATTTTAAGCTAAAATATTATACCGTGAACTTATTCACACCGTTATTCGGACATGTCTGTATTGAATTAAAGTTAAAACAACAACTGAGAATATTATAACAATAATAATTAATATTATAAGATATATACATTATGAGAGTCTTGTCTTGGCAAAAATTAGTTCTAATAACTAATCATAGGCAATAGGCAATAGCAATATAAATTAACCTTGAGTTAACAAAAGTTTTAATCAACACCTTAATTAATTAATTTAGATGTTTAAAACATCTACGGAACTCTGGTAGGTCGTCATTTGTTCATTTGTCAAAATCACAATAGTTTTTTATGAGCGTCTGAGGTTAGAATTTTGACAAAATTTGAAAAATCACGAAAATTCAAAAACTATTTTTTAGTTAGAAATTCATACAAAGTTACGTTTTGTTGGCACAACAAAAATTGTTGTGCTCGTAATTTGTTTATTTTTAATTCACTACATTTAAAATTACCAATAATTATAATGCACTTTTTACCATGATGGGTTTCAAAAACTTCAGTTATATTCAGTATTTCAGTATATGTATTATGTTTACTCAAACGTTCTCTAAGTATACTGATTTACCAGGTAAAATTATAAAATATCTTTAATTCTATGTTTTCAAACGTTGTGTCTATTGTACAATTGTATCCAAACGTATTGGCTTTTAGGTCCATTTTGCGAAGTGCCTAAACGTCAATCACTCAATATAATACGGCCAATGGAGGGTGGCATGGCCTATTCCCTTCCCCCCTTGGCTACGCCACTGCAATAGAAATTAAACGAAATTGTAAAATAGTGATTAAAATGTTATATATAAAATTAAAAGTATAAATATTATTATAAATAAAATGAAATGTTTTTATATAATTATATTGAAATAGATAAATATAAATAGGTATATAATTAAAGCGTAGCGGGAAATTTTTTTTGGGTGATTTAATATGTAAATGGTGGCTTGAATAAATTTCAATTTCCCGGCATGAATTTTGTTCCCATTCCACCCCTGCATACGAGCAGGTATAACTAAAAAAAGAAAGCCTTCAAAGAGACATTTAGACAACTATACTTTGTTAGTTTTATCGAATGTTTGTAAAGGACTTTTTTGTATATAGAGTTTAAAAATTAATTAAATTTAGATTAAATATTTAGATTTAGATCTAATATCATAATTTAGATTTTATGGTCCAATTTGCCACGCCGCCACAAAAGAAGTGTTTCTTTTTCAAATAAATAAAATTAACCACTTTTATTATTATTATTGAAATAAAATACATGTAATGAAAAATTTAATTCTTATCGATAACTATTATTGCACTGGATATACCGAAAATATTATGGCTTATGCCTTTTTCAGATTTGACTTTTTGGAAAATGATTATTATGTTATGTACTTATATCATATTATCTCTTCTGAGTTAGTGAGTTCTGATATAATTATTAAGTGACCTATTACGTCAAAACGTCTTGTGACATAGTGGAAACGTTGTGGAAGCTATGGAATTATTGTGACGTTATGTTCATTTTCGGGAAAACTCTGAATAAAATGTAATAGGAACGTATGATGTGATCGTAAAGTGACTGCTGAACGAGTATCTTGCCGCCGTCACGAACACTGATGCTGACACTGCCGTCGCCGCCGCCAAAGAGAGTAACGACTAGTGCGTGCGACCCTGGTTACGGACTTGGTACTCTAGTAAGCCACGACGTTTTGGACGCGTCTTTTGTTTTTCAATCATATTTTTATAGTGATAAATCTAAAGACTGGTTTTATATATTATGGTTGACGAGTCTTTGCAGTCTTATGGTAGTAAAAAATGTGGACAATTCGTTAAATTCTGAGTTCAAAAGAAATAATTTTTTTTTCATATTTGATAGTAGATTTTCATAGGAATATTTATTTTATTTGGCATATTTTGGGATATTTTTAAAATTGTAAGAAAAAAATTTTTATTTATTATTGATTTAAAAAAAGATGTATTTTGATAAAAAAAAAACAGTGTTATAATTAACCTATCATAAGTTGTAAAAAAAAAAATAAAAATTACATATCAAAGCATAATATATTGATTATTTTTGGAATTTTTAAATATCGAATTCCATTTTGCATGAACAATTTATTGTTTTATTGTTTTTACAATTTATTGTTATTTATGATTCAATTAAATTTATAAGACCGATCATGGGCATAATTAGATAATATTTAGAAAATCCACAAAATTACTTGGAAAGAAGGTGGGTATTGCTTTGCTGTAGGTAACATTTACTTACAATTGAGTCCCTGTAATGAATTATGTTAAATTTGAATTTAATGATATATTAGCATGGTATAAGAATAGATTCTGAGCGATGACCGGTCGGTTAGCCTATATGATATTACTAAGTATATTTAATGATGTAATTGTGAATAAAGTAATTTATATATTATTATAGCCTATTTACATGAAACCTTAATTTTAATTTTCAATCCTTAGCTATAAAAGTTGAACATTGTATACATTTTTAATTACAAAATAATTTATAAATTTCCAATTTGAAACTTTCGTCTACAATCTAATTTTAAATTCTTATGAAAAAAAAATTGTGCTTATGTATTTTAATATTTTGAAACTGCTATTGTAGCAATATATCAGGAGCCTTGCACTAAATTTGTACGATTTTTGGCCAAACAAAAAAAATTTTATTGATATTTATAGAAAAAAAAAACTTAAAAAATTGAAAACTGAATATGTTCGTAAACAGCTCAAAAAGAGTCAAATTATTTTCAAAATTTTACCGTGTATAGAAAATGCTAATACAAACATTCAATGAAATTTTCAAGTATCTACAGTCATACGTTTTTTAATTACAACAAATTAGCAAAATCCATATCGATAACATTGTTATACAAAAATAAGATATCGTCAAATAAATTGAAATAAATGTAATTTTTTTTGAGACCTCTGATCAAAAAAAGTTCTATAATCCTACATTTTAGTTTTTATATTAAATTTGAATTCAATGATAAATCATTGTATACACAATGAAAAACGATATCAAGCGGAAACTCAAGGTTAATTTATATTGCTATTGCCTATTGCCTATGATTAGTTATTAGAACTAATTTTTGCCAAGACAAGACTCTCATAATGTATATATCTTATAATATTAATTATTATTATTATAATATTCTCAGTTGTTGTTTTAACTTTAATTCAATACAGACATGTCCGAATAACGGTGTGAATAAGTTCACGGTATAATATTTTAGCTTAAAATGTATCCAAAGATTACGAAAATGTCATTGTGTATAATCCAGGGACACAGTAAATCTAAGAAAAATAAAAATCGTAGTAATAAATCGACCGTATACTGAAAACCAAAAATGCAGAATTAATCGTTAAACTCTATTAAACCGTGGAAACAGGTCTAATGAAATGTGATTGATCCAAAATATCGTTATAGAACGGTGTATCGACGGATCGAGAAAGTAGTAAGCTGAACTATCGGATTCATTTCAGTTAAAATAATTCATACAAATATAAATAATAAATTTATACTAAATTTTGATGACCAAATAGTATTTTGATACCAATTATTACTTAGGAGTTTGATTCTACATTTCAAACATAAATAATTAAAATTTTATCCAATCTGTATCCAAGTCCTTACACCTTATAACCTACGCTTATTACGCCAGCATGGGACCCAGATATTATCGGATGGAATAACAACAAACTCCCACACTGACCGTAATTTATTTACTCACACATGTCACGTATTTGTACGATTATATTATATTCTATAATTCACTTCGGTTTCAGTGCATGAGACACGAGTTAAAAACTTTAAAACAATAAATAATAATGATTTTTGTTTTTAATTTTTAATTTTTAATTTTTTATATATTTATCTATTTTTAATTTACTTATTTTCTTCAATTATGTTATTTTTAAACTACACATAACAAGTGGATATAGGAAATTACCCATATAACAAATTATAAAATAATCTCAGACTAACAAATGACGACCTATCAGAGTTCCGTAGATGTTTTAAATATCTAAATTAATTAACTAAGGTGTTGATTAAAACAAAAGGTGGGTTAGTGTATGTCGCTCTGCTGTACAGTAAGTTACAAGTGGGTCACTGTAATGGATGGTGTTAAATTTGAAACCATTGAGTCGAAATCCCATGTAGCTGCATGCCTGCATGTTGCACCAAAAACCAAAATCGATTTTCTTAAAAACATATTTTGTGTAAAAATTCCCGTTTCTCCTTAATTTTTATGTTGTGTTTCCCAGTGCTTTTGAAAATTTTTGAGAATTTTAAATTTTTACCTCCCGAATGCACCAATTAAATTCACTTTCCCATTGAACGAGATACTGTTGAAAAAAATCTAAGCATTTTTACTGTCCTAAAAGGTGATGATAGACACAAATATAAAAAAATAAATAAAAAAAAACACACATCATTGTAAAATCAATACATTCATTGTTCCACTCAAAATCTAAAATTGTATATTTATAATTTATAGACGCTTGCACTACAAGTGCAGTTTATCATTTTTTTTTTTTTGAAAAAATTTAGAATACCCAGTTTGTAAATATAAACCTTAATTTTAGGAAAATGTTTATGATAAAATCGTTTATTTAAATCAAGTGCCAAGTTAATTTATGCAATTTTTTTAAATATCAATATGTTATTGAATTAAATTAATTTGAAATGTACCTAATAACTTTTTTCTAAATATTCTTTTTAAGAATTTCGTAACATAAGTATATTTCTCAAATTATTTATTGTCTGTATAATTTTCATAATTTGTGTCATACGTTTAATTATAGTACTTATAATAAGATGTAATTATATTTATATTACATTTTGGGATGACTCGATGATTACACAACGAGCTCCCTAATAAGTTGTCGTTTTTTATAGTTTTTATATTTTGATTTTGTCTGGGATATCGCATTCGACAATTGTATTATATTATCTAGTTGATAGATCGATACGACTCCGCACACAATAACACCCATAGTAGTCGAATAGTAATTTCTATTTGTTATTTCAAATTTAAATCGCATAGAAATCACTTTGTGACATCTCAGAGAATATAATTATAAATTCTTTTTTTATAGCATTTATTTAAATTTACATAGAAGTAGTTAAGTGATGTGACATTTAAGACTTAAAAATACAGTATCTGAGATATCAAAATCACCTTTATGCACACAGGGATACGTTGAATATCATTATATTATAATTTATCTATATTATCTTGATTTTCTATCAACGCTTACGCGACTACCTATATATATGCATTATGTGTAATGTTTACGAGTATACCTAATTATATATTGCTAAAAAATTAATTTCAGATCGTTATTAGATAAACCTTAACTTAACCTTAAGGTTGTCGATGACGGTTTTTAAAATTTTTCATAATTCTATAAAATGTTTAAATTATATTTTATATTTTAATTGCAACCATTATTATAATACTTATCCACTTATCTTCTGCCCGATAACTATTTAGGGGGGAGGGTTAATATGGTATATTGTATCAACAAAAATGGCATCGCAGGAAAACATTTCGATTTTTATTATTTTTATTTAAAAGAAGAGAATTTTCTCAGGTTGTATTAATGCCTGAATATTCATTTTACTTTAAGCAGTGCTAGAAAAATACATTTGACAAATAAAAATTGTGTGCATTATTCAAATGTATATTTTGATTTCTATAATTAAAATTTTGAAAATCAGGCGAATCGACCTGAAAAATGTTCTCTTCTTTTAAATAAAAAAAAACTGACAATATCTGACTATTCTTGAAGGCATGAGAGTTTTTCCTATAAGAAATGTTTTTGTACTAAAAACGCACAGGCTGCAATGCCCTTTAATATACAATACAAATAAATATGATAAAAATGTCTCATAATGGTTGAATGACGGTGATCGATGTAAACAATGATTTATGGAGACGTTATTTTTATCCATGTTGTAACTAGAATGAATACCCGAGGAGTGTTGATTTAACAATTCACAATGTGTAATTTTACCACACGACAAGTCATAATAACATTAAACATTGTAAACGATAAATATTAAATTAATTTTACCCATAACCTCGTGACCCCGGGTGAAATCAATATTTTAATTAAAACGAAAGCCGCGCGGCAAGTTGCCTGATTATGATCTTATTACAAGCGTAAACATAAAAAAATTTAGGTATCTTATAGAATTATAAGACACAGCGTGAAGACAAGACACAAATTACTTTTATAAAGGGGGCGTGGACCTCAAAAGGTTGAGAACTCTTACTTTAGGGGGTAAAAAAAAAAAAAAAAATCCTAATAAATTTCATAAAAGTCACGAAAAACAAACAATCAACAATCAAAAAACTGACATTTTTTCGCAAAATTATTGGAACTCTAAAAAAAAATAACCGTAGATAGGTACATGACATTTCCACTGAATGTTAGTAAGTATTATCAATTTCTATGCACCGTAGAATTTTAGAATTATCGACTCTTTTGGAACTATTTAAGGCATAAACAAATTTAAATTATCTTTTTGTCCAGATAGTTTGCAATCGAGTTTTCTAAGTTTTTTTTAAAATTATTGTGGATAAAAAATACTCGTTCAAAATACATGAAAATATAAAACAGCGTTCTTCATAAATTGTTGTTAAAAGGATATTAAAAAAAATGTTAAACGTAAAACCACAATATTTTTTTATGAGCGTTATATTTGACAAAATTCATCAAAATCAAAAAAAACTAACAAATTATTTCTTGTTGGAAATTTATAAAAATATTATAGTTATATCTAAGCTATCTGAGAGTATTAAAAGATTCCCTTTAAGTTTTCCTACATTTAACAAACAAATAAAGATTACCGGAAAGTTAAATTAATTTTTTAAGAGCATTTGATTAGTTGGACATTGGATATTCACCAACGTTGTTAAGCAACGATTTTCTTATTTTGTCGTTATTCATAAACTATTTTTTAGGTACTTGAAATTTTCATCAAATGTTTTTTTATTACTTTTTATATATAAATATTTATAAATAAAAAGTTTGATTTGTTCTGGGTTATTTATAGACATTTTAAATTTTAATATTTTTCATGTTTTTAGTCTATACATTTTAATAAAATTCTATTCGTTGGGTCAAAAAGCTGGAAAATGTATTACAACGTTCCTTATAAGTTGTTATAATGGGAGTTGACAAATATTAAAGATCCATAGGCACAATTACTATTTCTTAGTTCAAATTTTACAAAATTACATATTAAAACCAAGAATAACGATTTCAGTTATTTTGGTGCAATTTAAAAATGTTATTTGTCGATATATGAAACTTTTAGAGTATATTATTATATTTTATAGACCTAATGACATTTTCAATTGTAATTATTTTTGACAAAAACCTATTGTTGTAGATTACATGTCTAATAGTAAGATAAATTACTTTAATCACAATAATTAAAATATCATTAAATATACATATAAGTAATATCATAAGACCGTATTCACTCACAATCGTTTTTCGTATGCCTACAATGATTCTTGTATTCAAATTTAATACATCCATTACACTATTACAGTGACCCGCTGTTTGATATTAAAATGATTGATAATTTTCGAGATTTTGATATAATATTTTGTCAAAATTCAAATAAATAAACTTTAAATGATTATAAAAAAAAATTACTATCGAAACTTGTGCTATCAGCAAGCCAAGAAGTATACTTTTTGAGTATTATTTACTTTAAAATTTAAAGTGAGGCACCGCCACACTTGCCTCACCACCAAAACCATAGGTAATACAAATTAGTTTTATCTATCAAATTATATAGATGCAATTTTCAGTATCTATTATCAAAACTGGCTTGAGAGGTCAGTGACCGACTGGCTATAATATAGTGGCCGCGATACTATTTTTTAGACTGATATTGAAGAGGTAATATATACTTATTACTAGGTTACGGAATTCAACTTATTAAAGTTGATATAGACTATATTAATAACAGACAATAATGGTATTAAATGATTATAATCAATACTTACACAATCTTGGTATTGTATGAAAAAAGGGTATCTAATACCTATATATCCTCAATAAAGTATCACCATATAGGCCTTAGTTCCAAAAAAAGTAGGGGTATTCTAAAATATCTGAACATTTAGTCAAAAAGTACATGAAAATTCAGGAAAAATCTTAAAAAATCTGTAATATAAAAATAAGATATGTAATTTTCCAATATTGAATGTGTGTTTTTTTGACGTGACTTTTACATTAACTCTTGGCTATCAGAATATATCCATGCATTTTAAAAAGCATTATACATACAGTGACTTACATAGGAACAAATAGGGGGGACTGGAGGGCCTTAGCCCTCCTTAGAGTTTCTATAGCCCCCCATAAACTAATTATTTCACTTCTATAATTTAAAAGCATCATAAGAGTTCCAAGTATAACCTGAGCTTTAGCGCCCCCAAATTTCAAACACTAGTTACGCCACTGGTGACTTAACTTATTTTTCCAAACTTAATTGCGTCGTGTAATATTGTTTAGTCACTCGACTCGTAATCCAGACCATTATAATTTTCGTGTGAAAAAAGATATGTTGACATGAACTTTTTTCTTAACACATTTTAACATGACCTATTTTGGAAAAAATGCACATTTTTTGATAATTTCGATAACTTTTATGTCAGCCAATAGCTTTTATATTCATTATTAAATGTTTGTACAGTCTACAATTTGGACGCTATCCGGGCAACCATGATGTCTAGGATCCAGTTCCGTTTTATGGTGTTTATTCTATATTAGTTATTAATTATAGACATTTAATAAGTTTTATATAGTCAGGAACTTAGTTTCAAATCGTCCTTTCATCTAAAATTAATTGCATTGTGAAGTAGTACCATTGATAAATATAGGTACTTATTAAATATACTATGACTGTATATGTTTTTATCAATGGTAGTACTGTTATTAAAGATTTCATCATATATATTTGATGACATTTATTTTTCTTCAGCCGTAGTGTGACGTTTTTGATAAACTATTAATAAAATAATATGAATATACTAATCTCAGTTTGAATGAACAATCACTAAACATTTATTGAATCAATAGTGAGCTCACAAACATGCTTAAACATTATTTAGTGGCAAATGTAATTAATTAATTTTTCATGTCACTTGGCAGTATTATCAGCTTCAACAACGATACGAAATGACTGGATAAATAATTTATCGAAAAGACTTTTAATATACGATAAGATTTAATTAATATTAACTATTTGTATAAATAAAAAAATATTATAATAATAATAAATATAATATTTTATCACTGTACCACAGCTTTTTTTCTTCAGTAAGTTGTCAACACTTGAATCTAATACAATTGAAAATAAGTACCTACATAATAATATATTAATATTATTGAGTATAATATATACCTACTTAATAGTTCATACCCAATGATAATGTTAATGATTCTGTGACTGTTATGAGTTTATGTCTGCATGAGTGTTTACTGTTCTGACTGTTATTTTATATGCAAAATTTAAATGTTTAATGTTTAATGACTAGTGTACTAGTGTTTGATAATATTTACATTTTTACATTTTTACATTTTTACATTATTTTCTGTTAGATTAATAATAGTTACTACCTTGTGATATATTGTATTTTCACGTTTAAATAAATTCAAATATTTTCTAAAATGATTTTATTTAAATAAAGTTCAATTTTGATCTGTGTTTTCGTTGAGATAAAAGGTCTATTTTGTAAAAAAAAAATTTTATTAAGATTTTCTTAATTTATTTTGACTCACGATATATAGTTTATAAGTGTTTATTAATAGGCATATAAAATATACATTTTAATCATCAGGTTTAAATATCTGATTTATTAGTTTTAAACAATAAAAATATGTATTTGTTGTGGTTCTTATGTGGATTCTATTCTTAAGAAATTGACGGTACTTTCTTCCATCGTCCGAAACGACATAATTTGCTATTTTAAATTCTAAGCGGCAATCAGAGCCGTGTAAAAATTTTTACATTTATGTTTATTAGCTGATTTTTGACAATTTTAATTATACGGTGTACTTTCGGTAACTCTAAGATCACAAGAACAAAAAAAAATTCTACTTACTAAAAATGTTGAGTTATCAAAATCTTAATGTGTTATTGTTATTTGAAGGGGAATTTTCTTTGTTCGAGATGTTGAGAATTTCGAATTATTAAGGTTCGAGTAACTGAGTTACACTCTATAAGATTTTATTATAATATAATATTGGTACTTTTAATTTGTAATATTATTATAGGAATATTACTCATAACATTA